>NW_027515392.1:0-300000 GCF_048772815.1 Callospermophilus lateralis
TTGGGCTGCACCCCTCATGAAAAACTCCAGCCAGAGGTTATGATAAGTGTCTATATGAAGAAGATGAGGGCCATGTGGGAGTGTTTGGTTTTAATTGTGGTCATTTGTTTGGCGATTGGAAGAGATAACTGGATCCACCTGGGCTTGAATTCTGGCATGATTCCTCTTAGAGACTGAGTTCCTGGAATTTACCTCAAAGAAGTATTGCCATGAAATGTGTTGGGATTTTAGGAGGCCACGCATGAGATGCGCCCTTGAAAACTGAGATCGAGGGCCAGGGTGTCTTTCCACAGTGCAGTGAGAATCTCAGCCAGGATATCACATGATTTTATTTTGAAAGACTTGGCAGCCATAATTGAGAGTCTAAACACAAATGGAACTCATATTGTAGACCTCAATGATCCTGGCTTCATGTGACCTTTTGGCCACTTTTTGGGAAGCCTTGCCTGTGAGATTTCTCCAGAGATTTCATTTAAATGAGCTTCCTCACCACATAATGGTTCCTGCATTAATTGAAACGCACAGTGACTCCAACTTCATCCTTCAAAAATGGTTAAATAAATACTATCAAATTTCTGAAATTCCCATTACCAGGTGGCACTGGAGAACCTTTGGATATCCTGTTGCTGAACATGAGTGAAATAATTCCCCACGCAATGACACTTCACCGGGAGAATTACAATTTTATTGCTAAAAGCTGTGTGCTTATATAGAACTAAGGGGGAGATGGTATGGCTTACATAAATGGCAGCAACCCGTTTATTGACAAGTTCTTTCAAATATCAGCTCCAGAGCCCAGGAATTAGTTCTCATTGGGGCTAAGGTTCCCCACAAGCGAGATTTGAAATTGGCGCTGGCGGGAGAGTTCACAAGGGCGGGAACTTTTTGCGCCACTGCAGAAATGAAGAAGGTAGGAAGAAGAAGTCCTTAGGCGCCATGTTGGGGTTTTTCTCTGGGGTATGGCTGCCATTTATTCTTTTCCCAACATTCCACCCTTTTTGTTTTCTTAGGAAGTGGGGTGTCGTTTGTCAGATTTGGCTGCTTCCTGCTGTGTGGGGGTGGTGTGGGGCCTAGAAAGAGAAGTGGAGGAATGCTCAGGGGGCAGGTATGGGGATATCATGGCAGCCAGAAATAAAACCCAGTGGCTATAGACAGCTATTTTCATAGGGGTGAAGTCAATGAATGTTCCCTGAAGCCAAAGATGTCGATGGCATGGAACCAGTCCTGGATGGAAGAGATTGTTGGTATCAGCCACTGGTCCTGTAACAGAGACTCAAGGAAATACTGGAAGCGTTGCCTGGACATGGTGTCGCCAGCACCTGAAGAAGATCAGAGCGAATAAAAACAGAATGAAGATAAAAATTAAAGCAAATGTCAATTTTTGGCAGAAGTTCCATGTGGGGGGACTGACATAGAAGAGGCCAAGAACCATGAGAAAGCTTAGAAGGTGGTAAAGACTATGAATCCAGGATGGCAGATTAAGAGGTTCTCCGAGCTCGTTGTCTCCCGCTGTCTAATACCCGTTGCATTCCATCGTGCCTGGTAGTGAGCTTCATCACTGAGTGAACTGTTCTCTTGGAGATGTTGGGGATTCATCGGTCATCAGAGGCTGGTAGTGACTAAGCAAAAGCTGGTTGAAAGTTTGATTAGGAATTTTATGCAGTTGGGTTTGAAGGCACTTCATTATGCAGGGCAAGAGAGCACAAAAAAGGAGCATCCAAATAAGGGGATCCAAGATATGTAGTAAGTACATGGCAAGATAGGATTGGAAGAACCCCGTTATGGGATTGGAGGAGGTAGGTTTGAGCAATTGGGACGATAATTCCTGCAATTTAACAACATTTTTTTTATTAGCCCAGATTCATTAACATAATAGCAAAATTCCTCTCTGAGGAATAGGCATGTAACCCCTTTTTCTGCAGTGAGAAGATCAATTGCCCTTTGGTTCTGTAAAGCCACTTGTGCCAATGAAGTAACCTGCCGCTGCAAGGAACCCAGAGACTCAGCCATGGTATTGAGTGTTTCCTGCAGTTTTTGTTGAAGGTCATTGGATCCCATAGAGCATGACCTATAGCTCCACCAGAGAGTCCGAGACCTGTCACTGAGGTTGTTAAAATGAGGCCTACCAGAACCGGCAGAAAGACTACCCTACGGGTGCGGGAAGGTAGGGCCAACTGTCAGAATTCGGTGGGAGTATACAAAGATAGCTGAGGAACTACAGTAACCAAGAAACAGGCGCCAGAGACATTGATGGTTGAGGTACTTAAAGAACCATTACACCAGAGGAAATGTCCAGGTTGCATAAACACAGGGCTCTATGGGGTGCTGTAGCTCAAGGAACAAATGGGTAAAGGATTCATTATTGGCAGGTGGAAACAGATGAAAGGAAATAAAGTATTGGTGGAATAACTTTCCCACAGTGGGATACGTGTCACATGTAGGGGTTGTCCTTTTTAGAGAAATTGTAGGGTTTTGCTGGAATATTTCCTGCCGCTAATGGGACTGCTGCTAGAAGTGGACGACTAAGTGAAGCACAGAGAAAGCACTGAGAAGTAGGCACAGAAAGAGGGGTGGAGTTTAATAATCAAAAAGTTTGGTGTAGCAAATTGAGCCATGTGGGAGGGGGACCTGAGAGGGTTGAAGGCTCTGAATCCTCTTTGGATGAGCTATGGATATGATCTCAAAGTTTTGATTCTGAGTCCTTAATGTGTTCGACTACCTGGATGGTTGCCTTAGGTTGCGTAATCAGGGTGCGGCCAATAGTCATCCACCCTGTGGGTCTGACTGAGGTTGTCCGAGCATAGACAGCAAACTCAACATAGCCCCATCGTTTGGCCTTGGGGTCAGGTTTATCAAAAGTATACCATCCATTGTTACTGGATGAAGAGCCTTTATGCCACTTTATGTAACTAGAAGTCCACCCTTCAGGGTAACCAAATGAGTGGTAAGAATAGCTACCACGTTCATCATGGAACATGCATGACCAATAGGGGCACCCATTATATATCTCAGGCCACCAATGACAATAGTCTTTTGTTTGATCAAAAAGGAAGCAAATGAAAGGCCAGTTCCAGCTACCAGGGACGAAGGTCCTTGAAGGTGACAATTTTAGGGAAATAGAGGTGCAGTTGTGGATGAAGCAAGTAGTTGCATCCACTGCGCAGACCTTCTGCATGCCATGTTCTGAGTATCGTTCCCGAAAAGTGAATAAATGCATGGTAGGTGAGGAGGGTAAAGACCAGTCCTGACAGAGCACAGAAAATAAGCAGAGCACAAAAAACAAGCAGTTAGAGAAGACTAGGGTGTTGGGAGAGCTCATTGTGCCTTCTTTAAGAGGAATTGGGCTGCAAGGAAAACCGTGTGAGCCACAACTAAAATGGGTGAGATGGGTGTGGAGAGCAGGAGTAAAGGGGAGGTTCAGTAGGTGATTCTTGGAGTTCCTCTGGGGTGGCCCTGTCTTCAGCAGGTGGGGCCTCCTGGTGATGTGGCTTCAACCTAGACATGTGAATCCAGGGAGTGAGACAGTTGTCTGGTAAGGAGAGTTTGGCGGCGGTAAGGGTAAAGAGAATGACAGGATAGGGGCCTTCCCATTTTGCGGCAAGAGTCCCTTTTTCCTCTGGGGTATTATAATAGACTAGACTAACAGGTGTTAAGGGAGGAGTGTTTGGAGAGGATACTGGGTCCGGAAGAAGCATCTGTGGATGATATATATTTACTGATGAATTTCGATTGGCATTTATATTGGTACTTTTTAATGTCTGTGAGTGTTGTGTGTGTGTGTGTGTGTGTGTGTGTGTGTGTGTGTGTGTTTGTATAGATATAGATATAGATATACTCTCCAAAGTTTTCCAAATATGAAATATATGTGTCTAGTATACACTCTCTAAATTCATTCATGTTCATGTATGTGGATTTATAATCAACTTTTCACAAGATTATAATCAGAAATATTCATCCACGTGAAATACGTATTTGTTTCCTAGTACTGACTACTAACTTCAGTGAAGGGTGCATACAAATCCTAATTATTCTACAGTATCTGACCCAGTCTAACATCAATGCAAGTAGACTCCTATGGGACATGATATGTAATTTGTCATTCATTTGTATTCGACACTGGTACATTATTGTTTCTTCAGTTTTTGCACATCATAGGATATACATTTCATCCACAAGTTCACAAATTAATAGGAATTTGTTTCAACATTAATCACTTCTTGCTTCAGAAAACATGTATTGTCAGGGTTTCTTGACTTGTCTTTTCATGAGACTTCTTTCCAAACACATTATTTTGAATTTCCATAATCATTTTAAAGCAAAACTCAAACACTCTTCATGATAAACCAAAACACTAATATTTCCATTAGATATATAACTGGTTGGAATGAATGATTGTATATCAATATACAATTTCCTTTTATTTTTCAGATATCAGTTCAATTCATTATTTAAAGTTCAAAAAAGTTATATTATTTATTCACAGTATGGTCTATTCGTGGTTTTTCTCTATGTTCATAGAAACAGGGTACACCTATTTGTACCCCCGATTCTAATTTTACATCTTCAATACATTGCTCCCAGAAATGGTGAAAGAAATACTCATGTCACCTCGTTATCACAGCAATATTCTGGACAAAAAATGGAAAGGTCACACTTATGATTGTACCAAAGCCTAAATGGAAAGTGAACATGGATTTCAAAAACATCCATGTCCATGTTGCCTAATGCTGTCAATTGTCAATCCTATTGGTGACTACATATTTGTTTTTTCCTAATTTATATATTGAAACTCAACCCTGTTGAAAATATCTAATTCTATCCCTCACTTTATACTTTGCCTGATTTCATAATGTTTCCATTGATATCTGCTTTTCTACATATTTTCCCCAGTTCAACATAGTGTCTGACTCTTCATATGTGCTGACATTTACATTCACTCTATAACCAAAAGTCTATTGCTAAAGAACTTTTGGTCCAAATCCTATACTCACTCGTCTTCCTAAACCTACCGAATATCTTCCTAATCCTACTGAATATCCCTTTTTGACTGGATGTTCTCTTCTAAATTCAATCATCCAATGTACAAGGTCCTATGCCATTGTATATCAAATTATCTGAGACATCTTTGCAGAACATAATTCAAAGCTAAGTATCCCAATCAAGGGCAAAACCCTCTGGGCTTCAAATCATACCTAGATTTCTGTTTTCCTACTTATATTTCACCTCTATATTCTTGTAAATATTGCAGGTTCCCAATCCCATTATTCATCGCACAGAATCATTCATCACCAAATCAAACCTGTTTTTAACCCCAGATAAACACTTTTCCCTCAAACATTTTACAGAAGAGCAGGGACAGAGGGGTTCTTACAATACAGGAAAGTTGGGGATCTTCCACCACATGAGAACCTCAAATGTCCATGCACAAATGATACATGGAGAAGTTGTAGGCAGGTATGAAGCTCCTGAGAGAGCAAAAGTCATCTTCCATGGCAAACAACCTGGTCAGGATGAAGGGATGTGTCTGAATCTGCCTCTCTCTTCTTTTTGTAGACAAGGTGGAACAATCCAGGCCTGAGTGGAGAGCTGTTCCCGGGTGCCAATGGTTGATATACATTCTACCTTATGAAAGTGTCACAGGAAGTAGGGGAAACCTCCATCTTATGTAACGCTTGGAAGCAACTGTTAGGACAAAGTGGTTGCCAAGGCAGTGACCTCATTCAGTTCCAAAGAATGTGACATACCTCATTTCCTTGGTGATGGAACTCTCTGAACTTGGTATCCAAGAAGCCAGGCACCCAGAGGCAGTCCCAGTCCCAGGCCCAGTGGGCTCACTTGTTTGGATTTACCAAGGACAGAGTCAGTTTTCTTGGTACCTAATGATGTGAGGATGGCCAAATGCCAGGAGAGCTCTGAAGATGGACCTTTCCTGAGAAAACAGGTAGTGGCTAACCACTTTTTCCTGACTTCTTCACAGAGTTGGTCAAGGAAACAAGATCTGAGAGAAGACAGGCCATTTCGGGGGAACATAGTATGGCCCACCAGTCAGAGGACACTCCGGATAGTCACAGACCTACTTGGGGGAAGGAGGTGCCTTTGTGGGAGTGGGTGTGGGTTTGTTGTTTTGTCTCATGTTCTGAGAATAGACTGAAAAGAAGGTTTGTTTGGTTTGGAGCAGACAGTTTCTAGAAAGTCATTTGACAAGGCGAGTGTTTCTGTTTATGTGTATCCCACTGTGTCCGTTGTTGTAGACATTAGAAAAGAGAATGCATTAATGGATGTGTCCTGTCTAGTATAAATCTTCCCTATAATTCATCCTGCCCAATATATGAATGGACTCCAGCTTGTCTTATCGATGTGCAACACCTGCTATCTTTCTAAGTTGTTGTTTTCTTCCTGAATTCTGGCCACTCTCCAGAATGGGCTCAGGGATTTGTGTCCAAAATATGTACCACCTCCAAGCTCTGTGACATGGCCATGTAAAGGATAGTTGAAGAGAATGGCGAGCATCTCAGAAAACTCAGATATCAGTGTGACCAGTAAAGTCTCAGTGCAGAAACACTGCCTTGGGCTTTTTGCTTACTTATTGTTGTGTTGCACTGAATGTCAGGAAGGTCTTTGCCTCAGGCCACCCCTTTGTGAAGCCTGAAGAAAACAGTTTTCAAATGGAAATGAATGGGCCTCACCTGTGGCTCTTTGCTTAATTGCTTTGGAAAGGGATGTGTCTTTATCAGCCTCTTGGACCTGTGTGTGGCTGTGACTTAGATTCTCAGCACCTGATGGATCTTAAGAATGATCCCATGTGAGCTTCCAAAACTAAATGGCAAAAAATATCATTCATTGTGGATGAAGACTCTTGCCTTCCTCTGTTAGGTTCCTGCACTCCAACAAATATGAATAGGGATTCTGTGAGTCAAATGAGTTCTTCAAAGCCCTGCAGAGGTGCTTGTGTTTTCGCATGACTCTAAATCACCTAAAGAATCGATACCTAAAATCAGTAGTGATCAAATTGGAGAAACATAGAAGTATTAATGGCAGGCTTATTTGTTCACTCCTGGTTCACAGCAACGGTGTCCAGGCTACCCTGACTTTAGGCAAATGAGGGGCAAACGAGCTGATTTTGGACACTGTCTTGGGCTGCACCCCTCATAGAAACCTCCAGCCAGAGGTTAAGATGATTGACTATATGGAAAAAGGTGAGTGCCATGTGGGAGGGTTTTGGTTTTAATGTTGGTCATTTGTGTGGCATTGGAAAAAATGACTGGGTCCACGTGGGCTTGAACTCTGGTGTGATTCCCCTTAGACACTGGGTTTTGGAACTGAACTCAGAGAAGCATTGCCATGAATTTTGTTGGGATTTTAAGAGGCCACGCATGAAAGTCGCTCTTGAAAACTGAGACCTGGGCCCCGGGTAGATTTCCACAGAGGCCTGGGAATCTCAGCAAGGATATCACATGATTTTATTCTTAAAGAAATGGCAGCCATAATTGAGAGTCAAAACACACATGGACCTCACATTGTTGACCTCAATGGGCCTGGCCTAATGTGACGTTTTGTCCATTCTTTGGGAAGCCTTGCCTGTGACAGTTCTCCAGATATTTCATTGAAATGAGCTTCCTCACCATTTAATGTTTGCCTAATGAATTGATACCCACAGTGCCTCCAACTTCATGCTTGAAAAATGGCTAGATAAATACCATAAAATTTTTGAAATTCCTATGACCAGGTGGCACTGGAGAAACATTGGATGTCCTGTTGCTGATCATGAGTATACCAGACAGTGCCTTGATTTACTGAGTTTCATGAAAATGGTGTAGAATAGAGATGCCAGTAATTTGGAGCCTGCTGAGTAGTGGGTCTAGAGCAGTGGTGGGGAGGCGTTTGATAAAACATCCGTGGTAGGACCATGTGCATCTACCATTGGATTCCAAATGGCTTGTAACTGACATGGTGCTGCCAGCAGACCCTTATATGTAAAGGCATCTTGTTATATGGAGAGTTTTAAGAGGAAAATTAAGAATCAGGTTGATATGGACAAGGGGGCAATGGGGCAAGCTGTGAGAGATAGAAGCCTAGTTGGTGCATTCTCTTGCAGACCCTGACCCACCACACGTGACAGAACTCCCTCCAGCACTGTGTCCCAGTTTAGCTGCTAGTATTTCGTGAAACAAATACCAAACTCACAGTGCAGCAGCCTAAACACCACAAAAAGTGGAGGAGGACCAAATGGCTTCACAGTCCACACGGGGAGACGGGGAGACACTTCGTCCCCAGTGGCCTCAGTTTACCTATAAAGAGAGGATTCAGCACTGCTTCATCTTGTTCATTGGAAAATAAGAAACCATGTCCTCCAGGTCACATAGATGCAGACCCAGCTTTGATGGTCTCACTACAAAGGAAGCCAAATCTCATGAAAACAACATATATTTCAAGTGCGGAAGCTCAGAGGCAGTTTCTCAAAAAGTTTTTAGGCCAGCAGAGCTCCATGTTTGTGGAGTGTTTACCATGTCCCTTACTTTTGGAAACTCCTAAACCACCTCCAAGGTTGTGAACTCCTGAGCATTTTCCATTCCAGATATGTATTCACTGATTTTGTTAATCTTCTCCTCTAATTGTGTCTTACTTGGGGTGAAGGTAATGTCAAGGCATTGTTTTGGATGAGAGCGGGAGGATATTTGTGCAGCATATATTTACATACACAATGGATTCATTTTCCAATTTTTCATTCGAAGTACTGAATCCCTGACACTAACCCATACCTAGTAGACTCAGACTATTCATCCTAATATAATGGGGAAAATTAACCCAACACAATAGAAATACAAGCACTTCAGAGGAGACATGTTCTATAGTTGGACTTGACATTTGCATTATATAAGGTAGGAGTTATACATCTAGTCAAATTTTAATTGAAATATTCTCCATGTGTTTTTAAACTTAACAAATATGTGAATACTTGTTTCCAATTTCTGTAGCCTATTCACACATGTATATTTATATGCATATATAGAATCCTACCAGGTATCACACGTACATTTTTGTAAGGTGGATGTCTTGGCAGATACAAATTGTGAGAAGTGTTCACTCCTCCTAAATGCTGTTGGAAATGAAAATTCAACCAATAAGAGAGCGTCCTAGAAGAACAACATTATACATAAACTCATGTTCAGTAACATAAATATTTTTGCATCTGTGGATGATATATATTTACTGATGAATTTTGATTGGCATTTATATTGGTACTTTTTAATGTCTGTGAGTGTTGTGTGTGTGTGTGTGTGTGTGTGCGTGTGTGTGTGTATAGATATAGATATAGATATACTCTCCAAAGTTTTCCAAATATGAAATATATGTGTCTAGTACACACTCTATAAATTCATTCATGTTCATGTATGTTGATTTATAATCAACTTTTCAGAAGATTATAATCAGAAATATTCATCCACCTGAAATACATATTTGTTTCCTAGTACTGACTACTAACTTCAGTGAAGGGTTCATACAAATCCTAATTATTCTATAGTATCTGACCCAGTCTAACATCAATGCAAGTAGACTCCTATGGGACATGATATGTAATTTGTCATTCATTTGTATTCGACACTGGTACATTATGGTTTCTTCAGATTTTGCACATCATAGGATATACATTTCTTCCACAAGTTCACAAATTAATAGGCATTTGTTTCAACATTAATCACTTCTTGCTTCAGAACACATGTATTGTCAGGGTTTCCTGACTTGTCTTTTCATGAGACTTCTTTCCAAACACATTATTTTGAATTTCCATAATCATTTTGAAGCAAAACTCACACACTCTTCATGATAAACCAAAACACTAATATTTCCATTAGATATATAACTGCTTGGAATGAATGATTGTATATCAATATACAATTTCCTTTTATTTTTCAGATATCAGTTCAATTCATTATTTAAAGTTCAAAAAGTTATATTATTTATTCACAGTATGGTCTATTTGTAGTTTTTCTCTATGTTCATAGAAACAGGGTACACCTCTTTGCACCCCCGATTCTAATTTTACATCTTCAATATATTGCTCCCAGAAATGGTGAAAGAAATACTCATGTCACCTCATTATCACAGTAATATTCTGGACAAAAAATGGAAAGGTCACACTTATGATTGTACCAAAGCCTAAATGGAAAGTGAACATGGATTTCTAAAAACATCCATGTCCAGGTTGCCTAATGCTGTCAATTGTCACTCCTATTGGTGACTACATATTTGTTTTTTCCTAATTTATATATTGAAACTCAACCCTGTTGAAAATGTCTAATTCTATCCCTCACTTTATACTTTGCCTGATTTCGTAATGTTTCCATTGATATCTGCTTTTCTACATATTTTCCCCAGTTCAACATAGTGTCTGACTCTTCATATGTGCTGACATTTACATTCACTCTATAACCAAAAGTCTATTGCTAAAGAACTTTTGGTCCAAATCCTATACTCACTCGTCTTCCTAAACCTACCGACTATCTTCCTAATCCTACTGAATATCCCTTTTTGACTGGATGTTCTCTTCTAAATTCAATCATCCAATGTACAAGGTCCTATGCCATTGTATATCAAATTATCTGAGACATCTTTGCAGAACATAATTCAAAACTAAGTATCCCAATCAAGGGCAAAACCCTCTGGGTATCAAAGCATACCTAGATTTCTTTTTTCAAACTTATATTTCACCTCTATATTCTTGTAAATATTGTAGGTTCCCAATCCCATTATTCATCGCACAGAATCATTCATCACCAAATCAAACCTGTTTTAAACCCCAATATACACTGTTCCCTGAAACATTTTACAGAAGAGCAGAAACAGAGGGGTTCTTACAAAAGAGGAAAGTTGGGGATCTTCCACCAGATGAGAACCTCAAATGTCCATGCACAAATGATACCTGGAGAAGTTGTAGGCAGGTATGAAGCTCCTGAGAGAGCAAAAGTCATCTTCCATGGCAAACAACCTGGTCAGGATGAAGGGATGTGTCTGAATCTGCCTCTCTCTTCTTATTGTAGACAAGGTGGAACAATCCAGGCCTGAGTGGAGAGCTGTTCCCGGGTGCCAATGGTTGATATACATTCTACCTTATGAAAGTGTCACAAGAAGTAGGGGAAACCTCCATCTTATGTAACCCTTGGAAGCAACTGTTAGGACAAAGTGGTTGCCAAGGCAGTGACCTCATTCAGTTCCAAAGAATGTGACATACCTCATTTCCTTGGTGATGGAACTCTCTGAACTTGGTATCCAAGAAGCCAGGCACCCAGAGGCAGTCCCAGTCCCAGGCCCAGTGGGCTCACTTGTTTGGATTTACCAAGGACAGAGTCAGTTTTCTTGGTACCTAATGATGTGAGGATGGCCAATTGCCAGGAGAGCTCTGAAGATGGACCTTTCCTGAGAAAACAGGTAGTGGCTAACCACTTTTTCCTGACATCTTCACAGAGTTGGTCAAGGAAACAAGATCTGAGAGAAGACAGGCCATTTTGGGGGAACATAGTATGGCCCACCAGTCAGAGGACACTCCGGATAGTCACAAACCTACTTGGGGGAAGGAGGTGCCTTTGTGGGAGTGGGTGTGGGTTTGTTGTTTTGTCTCATGTTCTGAGAATAGATCGAAAAGGCGGTTTGTTTGGTTTGGAGCAGACAGTTTCTAGTAAGTCATTTGACAAGGCGAGTGTTTCTGTTTATGTGTATCCCACTGTGTCCGTTGTTGTAGACATTAGAAAAGAGAATGCATTAATGGATGTGTCCTGTCTAGTATAAATCTTCCCTATAATTCATCCTGCCCAATATATGAATGGACTGTAGCTTGTCTTATCGATGTGCAACACCTGCTATCTTTCTAAGTTGTTGTTTTCTTCCTGAATTCTGGCCACTCTCCAGAATGGGCTCAGGGATTTGTGTCCAAAATATGTACCACCTCCAAGCTCTGTGACATGGCCATGTAAAGGATAGTTGAAGAGAATGGCGAGCATCTCAGAAAACACAGATATCAGTGTGACCAGGAAAGTCTTAGTGCAGAAACACTGCTTTGGGCTTCTTGCTTACTTATTGTTGTGTTGCACTGAATGTCAGGAAGGTCTTTGCCTCAGGCCACCCCTTTGTGAAGCCTGAAGAAAACAGTTTTCAAATGGAAATGAATGGGCCTCACCTGTGGTTCTTTGCTTAATTGCTTTGGAAAGGGATGTGTCTTTATCAGCCTCTTGGTCCTGTGTGTGGCTGTGACTTAGATTCTCAGCACCTGATGGATCTTAAGAATGATCCCATGTGAGCTTCCAAAACTAAATGGCAAAAAATATCATTCATTGTGGATGAAAACTCTTGCCTTCCTCTGTTAGGTTCCTGCACTCCAACAAATATGAATAGGGATTCTGTGAGTCAAATGAGTTCTTCAAAGCCCTGCAGAGGTGCTTGTGTTTTCGCATGACTCTAAATCACCTAAAGAATCGATACCTCAAATCAGTAGCCCTCAAATTGGAGAAACATAGAAGTATTAACGGCAGGCTTATTTGTTCACTCCTGGTTCACAGCAACGGTGTCCAGGCTACCCTGACTTTAGGCAAATGAGGGGCAAACGAGCTGATTTTGGACACTGTCTTGGGCTGCACCCCTCATGGAAACCTCCAGCCAGAGTTTAAGATTATTGACTATATGGAATAAGGTGAGGGCCATGTGGGAGTGTTTTGGTTTTAATGTTGGTCATTTGTGTGACATTGGAAAAAATGACTGGTTCCACGTGGGCTTGAACTCTGGTGTGATTCCCCTTAAACACTGGGTTTTGGAACTGAAAGTCAAGGAAGCATTGCTATGATTTTTGTTGGGATTTTAAGAGGTCACGCATGAAAGTCGCTCTTGGAAACTGAGACCTAGGCCCCGGGTAGATTTCCACAGAGGCCTGGGAATCTCAGCAAGGATATCACATGATTTTATTCTTAAAGAAATGGCAGCCATAGTTGAGAGTCAAAACACACATGCTCCTCACATTGTAGACCTCAATGGGCCTGGCCTAATATGACCTTTTGTCCATTCTTTGGGAAGCCTTGCCTGTGAGATTTCTCCAGAGATTTCATTGAAATGAGCTTCCTCACCATTTAATCTTTGCTGAATGAATTGAAACCCACAGTGCCTCCAACTTCATGCTTGAAAAATGGCTAGATAAATACCATGAAATTTTTGAAATTCGTATGACCAGGTGGCACTGGAGAAACATTGGATGTCCTATTGCTGATCATGAGTATACCAGACAGTGCCTTGATTTACTGAGTTTCATGAAAATGGTGTAGAACAGAGATGCCAGTAAGTTGGAGCCTGCTGAGTAGTGGGTCTAGAGCAGTGCTGGGGAGGTGTTTGATAAAACATCCGTGGTAGGGCCATGTGGATCTACCATTGGATTCCAAATGGCTTGTAACTGACATGGTGCAGCCAGCAGACCCTTATATGTAAAGGCATCTTGTTATATGGAGAGTTTTAAGAGGAAAATTAAGAATCAGGTTGATATGGACAAGGGGGCAATGGGGCAAGCTGTGAGAGATAGAAGCCTAGTTGGTGCATTCCCTTGCAGACCCTGACCCACCACACGTGACAGAACTCCCTCCAGCACTGTGTCCCAGTTTAGCTGCTAGTATTTCGTGAAACAAATACCAAACTCACAGTGCAGCAGCCTAAAAACCACAAAAAGTGCAGGAGGAACAAATGGCTTCACAGTCCACACGGGGAGACGGGGAGACACTTAGTCCCCAGTGGCCTCAGTTTACCTATAAAGAGAGGATTCAGCACTGCTTCATCTTGTTCATTGGAAAATAAGAAACCATGTCCTCCAGGTCACATAGATGCAGACCCAGCTTTGATGGTCTCACTACAAAAGAAGCCAAATCTCATGAAAACAACATATATTTCAATTGTGGAAGCTCAGAGGCAGTTTCTCAAAAAGTTTTTAGGCCAGCAGAGCTCCATGTTTGTGGAGTGTTTACCCTGTCCCTTACTTTTGGAAACTCCTAAACCACCTCCAAGGTTGTGAACTCCTGAGCATTTTCCTTTCCAGATATGTATTCACTGATTGTGTAACTCTTCTCCTCTAATTGTGTCTTACTTGGGGTGAAGGTAATGTCAAGGCATTGTTCTGGATGAGAGCGGGAGGATATTTGTGCAGCATATATTTACATACACATTGGATTCATTTTCCAATTTTCCATTTGAAGTACTGAATCCCTGACACTAACCCATACCTAGTAGACTCAGACTATTCATCCTAATATAATGGGGAAATTTAACCAAACACAATAGAAATACAAGCACTTCAGAGGAGACATGTTCTATAGTTGGACTTGACATTTGCATTATATAAGGTAGGAGTTATAAATCTCGTCAAATTTTAATTGAAATATTCTCCATGTGTTTTTAAACTTAACAAATATGTGAATACTTGTTTCCTTTTTCTGTAGCTTATTCACACATGTATATTTATATGCATATATAGAATCCTACCAGGTATCACACGTACATTTTTGTGAGGTGGCTGTCTTGGCAGATACAAATTGTGAGAAGTGTTCACTCCTCCTAAATGCTGTTGGAAATGAAAATTCAACCTATAGGAGAACGTAGTAGTAGAACAAAATTATGCATAAACTCATGTTCAGTAAAATAAATATTTTTGCATCTGTGGATGATATATATTTACTGATGAATTTCGATTGGCATTTATATTGGTACTTTTTAATGTCTGTGAGTGTTGTGTGTGTGTGTGTGTGTGTGTGTGTGTGTGTGTATAGATATAGATATAGATATACTCTCCAAACTTTCCAAATATAAAATATATGTGTCTAGTATACACTCTCTAAATTCATTCATGTTCATGTATGTTGATTTATAATCAAATTTTCAGAAGATTATAATCAGAAATATTCATCCACCTGAAATACATATTTGTTTCCTAGTACTGACTACTAACTTCAGTGAAGGGTGCATACAAATCCTAATTATTCTACAGTATCTGACCCAGTCTAACATCAATGCAAGTAGACTCCTATGGGACATGATATGTAATTTGTCATTCATTTGTATTCGACACTGGTACATTATTGTTTCTTCAGTTTTTGCACATCATAGGATATACATTTCATCCCCAAGTTCACAAATTAATAGGCATTTGTTTCAACATTAATCACTTCTTGCTTCAGAACACATGTATTGTGAGGGTTTCTTGACTGGTCTTTTCATGAGACTTCTTTCCAAACACATTATTTTGAATTTCCATAATCATTTTGAAGCAAAACTCACACACTCTTCATGATAAACCAAAACACTAATATTTCCATTAGATATATAACTGGTTGGAATGAATGATTGTATATCAATATACAATTTCCTTTTATTTTTCAGATATCAGTTCAATTCATTATTTAAAGTTCAAAAAAGTTATATTATTTATTCACAGTATGGTCTATTCGTGGTTTTTCTCTATGTTCATAGAAACAGGGTACACCTATTTGTACCCCCGATTCTAATTTTACATCTTCAATATATTGCTCCCAGAAATGGTGAAAGAAATACTCATGTCACCTCATTATCTCAGTAATATTCTGGACAAAAAATGGAAAGGTCACACTTATGATTGTACCAAAGCCTAAATGGAAAGTGAACATGGATTTCTAAAAACATCCATGTCCAGGTTGCCTAATGCTGTCAATTGTCACTCCTATTGGTGACTACATATTTGTTTTTTCCTAATTTATATATTGAAACTCAACCCTGTTGAAAATGTCTAATTCTATCCCTCACTTTATACTTTGCCTGATTTCGTAATGTTTCCATTGATATCTGCTTTTCTACATATTTTCCCCAGTTCAACATAGTGTCTGACTCTTCATATGTGCTGACATTTACATTCACTCTATAACCAAAAGTCTATTGCTAAAGAACTTTTGGTCCAAATCCTATACTCACTCATCTTCCTAAACCTACCGACTATCTTCCTAATCCTACTGAATATCCCTTTTTGACTGGATGTTCTCTTCTAAATTCAATCATCCAATGTACAAGGTCCTATGCCATTGTATATCAAATTATCTGAGACATCTTTGCAGAACATAATTCAAAGCTAAGTATCCCAATCAAGGGCAAAACCCTTCTGGGCTTCAAAGCATACCTAGATTTCTTTTTTCATACTTATATTTCACCTCTATATTCTTTTAAATATTGCAGGTTCCCAATCCCATTATTCATCGCACAGAATCACTCGTCACCAAATCAAACCTGTTTTTAACCCCAAGTATACACTGTTCCCTCAATCATTTTACAGAAGAGCAGGGACAGAGGGGTTCTTACAATACAGGAAAGTTGGGGATCTTCCACCAGATGAGAACCTCAAATGTCCATGCACAAATGATACCTGGAGAAGTTGTAGGCAGGTATGAAGCACCTGAGAGAGCAAAAGTCAACTTCCATGGCAAACAACCTGGTCAGGATGAAGGGATGTGTCTGAATCTGCCTCTCTCTTCTTATTGTAGACAAGGTGGAACAATCCAGGCCTGAGTGGAGAGCTGTTCCCGGGTGCCAATGGTTGATATACATTCTACCTTATGAAAGTGTCACAGGAAGTAGGGGAAACCTCCATCTTATGTAACCCTTGGAAGCAACTGTTAGGACAAAGTGGTTGCCAAGGCAGTGACCTCATTCAGTTCCAAAGAATGTGACATACCTCATTTCCTTGGTGATGGAACTCTCTGAACTTGGTATCCAAGAAGCCAGGCACCCAGAGGCAGTCCCAGTCCCAGGCCCAGTGGGCTCACTTGTTTGGATTTACCAAGGACAGAGTCAGTTTTCTTGGTACCTAATGATGTGAGGATGGCCAAATGCCAGGAGAGCTCTGAAGATGGACCTTTCCTGAGAAAACAGGTAGTGGCTAACCACTTTTTCCTGACATCTTCACAGAGTTGGTCAAGGAAACAAGATCTGAGAGAAGACAGGCCATTTCGGGGGAACATAGTATGGCCCACCAGTCAGAGGACACTCCGGATAGTCACAGACCTACTTGGGGGAAGGAGGTGCCTTTGTGGGAGTGGGTGTGGGTTTGTTGTATTGTCTCATGTTCTGAGAATAGATCGAAAAGGCGGTTTGTTTGGTTTGGAGCAGACAGTTTCTAGTAAGTCATTTGACAAGGTGAGTGTTTCTGTATATGTGTATCCCACTGTGTCCGTTGTTGTAGACATTAGAAAAGAGAATGCATTAATGGATGTGTCCTGTCTAGTATAAATCTTCCCTTTAATTCATCCTGCCCAATATATGAATGGACTGCAGCTTGTCTTATCGATGTGCAACACCTACTATCTTTCTAAGTTGTTGTTTTCTTCCTGAATTCTGGCCACTCTCCAGAATGGGCTCAGGGATTTGTGTCCAAAATATGTATCACCTCCAAGCTCTGTGACATGGCCATGTAAAGGATAGTTGAAGAGAATGGCGAGCATCTCAGAAAACTCAGATATCAGTGTGACCAGTAAAGTCTCAGTGCAGAAACACTGCTTTGGGCTTTTTGCTTACTTATTGTTGTGTTGCACTGAATGTCAGGAAGGTCTTTGCCTCAGGCCACCCCTTTGTGAAGCCTGAAGAAAACAGTTTTCAAATGGAAATGAATGGGCCTCACCTGTGGTTCTTTGCTTAATTGCTTTGGAAAGGGATGTGTCTTTATCAGCCTCTTGGTCCTGTGTGTGGCTGTGACTTAGATTCTCAGCACCTGATGGATCTTAAGAATGATCCCATGTGAGCTTCCAAAACCAGAATGGCAAAAAATATCATTCATTGTGGATGAAGACTCTTGCCTTCCTCTGTTAGGTTCCTGCACTCCAACAAATATGAATAGGGATTCTGTGAGTCAAATGAGTTCTTCAAAGCCCTGCAGAGGTGCTTGTGTTTTCGCATGACTCTAAATCACCTAAAGAATCGATACCTCAAATCAGTAGCCCTCAAATTGGAGAAACATAGAAGTATTAACGGCAGGCTTTTTTGTTCACTTCTGGTTCACAGCAACGGTGTCCAGGCTACCCTGACTTTAGGCAAATGAGGGGCAAACAAGCTGATTTTGGACACTGTCTTGGGCTGCACCCCTCATGGAAACCTCCAGCCAGAGTTTAAGATGATTGACTATATGGAATAAGGTGAGGGCCATGTGGGAGTGTTTTGGTTTTAATGTTGGTCATTTGTGTGGCATTGGAAAAAATGACTGGTTCCACGTGGGCTTGAACTCTGGTGTGATTCCCCTTAAACACTGGGTTTTGGAACTGAACTCAGAGAAGCATTGCTATGAATTTTGTTGGGATTTTAAGAGGCCACGCATGAAAGTCGCTCTTGGAAACTGAGACCTAGGCCCCGGGTAGATTTCCACAGAGGCCTGGGAATCTCAGCAAGGATATCACATGATTTTATTCTTAAAGAAATGTTAGCCATAGTTGAGAGTCAAAACACACATGCACCTCACATTGTAGACCTCAATGGGCCTGGCCTAATGTGACCTTTTGTCCATTCTTTGGGAAGCCTTGCCTGTGAGATTTCTCCGGAGATTTCATTGTAATGAGCTTCCTCACCATTTAATGTTTGCTGAATGAATTGAAACCCGCAGTGCCTCCAACTTCATGCTTGAAAAATGGCTAGATAAATACCATGAAATTTTTGAAATTCCTATGACCAGGTGGCACTGGAGAAACATTGGATGTCCTATTGCTGATCATGAGTATACCAGACATTGCCTTGATTTACTGAGTTTCATGAAAATGGTGTAGAACAGATGCCAGTAAGTTGGAGCCTGCTGAGTAGTGGGTCTAGAGCAGTGGTGGGGAGGTGTTTGATAAAACATCCGTGGTAGGGCCATGTGGATCTACCATTGGATTCCAAATGGCTTGTAACTGACATGGTGCTGCCAGCAGACCCTTATATGTAAAGGCATCTTGTTATATGGAGAGTTTTAAGAGGAAAATTAAGAATCAGGTTGATATGGACAAGGGGGCAATGGGGCAAGCTGTGAGAGATAGAAGCCTAGTTGGTGCATTCTCTTGCAGACCCTGACCCACCACAGGTGACAGAACTCCCTCCAGCACTGTGTCCCAGTTTAGCTGCTAGTATTTCGTGAAACAAATACCAAACTCACAGTGCAGCAGCCTAAAAACCACAAAAAGTGGAGGAGGACCTAATGGCTTCACAGTCCACACGTGGAGACGGGGAGACACTTATTCCCCAGTGGCCTCAGTTTACCTATAAAGAGAGGATTCAGCACTGCTTCATCTTGTTCATTGGAAAATAAGAAACCATGTCCTCCAGGTCACATAGATGCAGACCCAGCTTTGATGGTCTCACAACAAAAGAAGCCAAATCTCATGAAAACAACATATATTTCAATTGCGGAAGCTCAGAGGCAGTTTCTCAAAAAGTTTTTAGGCCAGCAGAGTTACATGTTTGTGGAGTGTTTACCATGTCCCTTACTTTTGGAAACTCCTAAACCACCTCCAAGGTTGTGAACTCCTGAGCATTTTCCATTCCAGATATGTATTCACTGATTGTGTAACTCTTCTCCTCTAATTGTGTCTTACTTGGGGTGAAGGTAATGTCAAGGCATTGTTTTGGATGAGAGCGGGAGGATATTTGTGCAGCATATATTTACATACACATTGGATTCATTTTCCAATTTTTCATTCGAAGTACTGAATCCCTGACACTAACCCATACCTAGTAGACTCAGACTATTCATCCTAATATAATGAGGAAAATTAACCCAACACAATAGAAATACAAGCACTTCAGAGGAGACATGTTCTATAGTTGGACTTGACATTTGCATTATATAAGGTAGGAGTTATACATCTAGTCAAATTTTAATTGAAATATTCTCCATGTGTTTTTAAACTTAACAAATATGTGAATACTTGTTTCCAATTTCTGTAGCTTATTCACACATGTATATTTATATGCATATATAGAATCCTACCAGGTATCACACGTACATTTTTGTAAGGTGCATGTCTTGGCAGATACAAATTGTGAGAAGTGTTCACTCCTCCTAAATGCTGTTGGAAATGAAAATTCAACCTATAAGAGAGCGTCCTAGAAGAACAACATTATACATAAACTCATGTTCAGTAACATAAATATTTTTGCATCTGTGGATGATATATATTTACTGATGAATTTCGATTGGCATTTATATTGGTACTTTTTAATGTCTGTGAGTGTTGTGTGTGTGTGTGTGTGTGTGTGTGTGTGTGTATAGATATAGATATAGATATACTCTCCAAAGTTTTCCAAATATGAAATATATGTGTCTAGTATACACTCTCTAAATTCATTCATGTTCATGTATGTTGATTTATAATCCACTTTTCAGAAGATTATAATCAGAAATATTCATCCACCTGAAATACATATTTGTTCCCTAGTACTGACTGCTAACTTCAGTGAAGGGTGCATACAAATCCTCATTATTCTACAGTATCTGACCCAGTCTAACATCAATGCAAGTAGACTCCTATGGGACATGATATGTAATTTGTCATTCATTTGTATTCGACACTGGTACATTATTGTTTCTTCAGTTTTTGCACATCATAGGATATACATTTCATCCCCAAGTTCACAAATTAATAGGCATTTGTTTCAACATTAATCACTTCTTGCTTCAGAACACATGTATTGTGAGGGTTTCTTGACTGGTCTTTTCATGAGACTTCTTTCCAAACACATTATTTTGAATTTCCATAATCATTTTGAAGCAAAACTCACACACTCTTCATGATAAACCAAAACACTAATATTTCCATTAGATATATAACTGGTTGGAATGAATGATTGTATATCAATATACAATTTCCTTTTATTTTTCAGATATCAGTTCAATTCATTATTTAAAGTTCAAAAAAGTTATATTATTTATTCACAGTATGGTCTATTCGTGGTTTTTCTCTATGTTCATAGAAACAGGGTACACCTATTTGTACCCCCGATTCTAATTTTACATCTTCAATATATTGCTCCCAGAAATGGTGAAAGAAATACTCATGTCACCTCATTATCACAGTAATATTCTGGACAAAAAATGGAAAGGTCACACTTATGATTGTACCAAAGCCTAAATAGAAAGTGAACATGGATTTCTAAAAACATCCATGTCCAGGTTGCCTAATGCTGTCAATTGTCACTCCTATTGGTGACTACATATTTGTTTTTTCCTAATTTATATATTGAAACTCAACCCTGTTGAAAATGTCTAATTCTATCCCTCACTTTATACTTTGCCTGCTTTCGTAATGTTTCCATTGATATCTGCTTTTCTACATATTTTCCCCAGTTCAACATAGTGTCTGACTCTTCATATGTGCTGACATTTACATTCACTCTATAACCAAAAGTCTATTGCTAAAGAACTTTTGGTCCAAATCCTATACTCACTCTTCTTCCTAAACCTACCGACTATCTTCCTAAACCTACTGAATATCCCTTTTTGACTGGATGTTCTCTTCTAAATTCAATCATCCAATGTACAAGGTCCTATGCCATTGTATATCAAATTATCTGAGACATCTTTGCAGAACATAATTCAAAGCTAAGTATCCCAATCAAGGGCAAAACCCTTCTGGGCTTCAAAGCATACCTAGATTTCTTTTTTCATACTTATATTTCACCTCTATATTCTTGTAAATATTGCAGGTTCCCAATCCCATTATGCATCGCACAGAATCATTCGTCACCAAATCAAACCTGTTTTTAACCCCAAGTATACACTGTTCCCTCAATCATTTTACAGAAGAGCAGGGACAGAGGGGTTCTTACAATACAGGAAAGTTGGGGATCTTCCACCAGATGAGAACCTCAAATGTCCATGCACAAATGATACCTGGAGAAGTTGTAGGCAGGTATGAAGCACCTGAGAGAGCAAAAGTCAACTTCCATGGCAAACAACCTGGTCAGGATGAAGGGATGTGTCTGAATCTGCCTCTCTCTTCTTATTGTAGACAAGGTGGAACAATCCAGGCCTGAGTGGAGAGCTGTTCCCGGGTGCCAATGGTTGATATACATTCTACCTTATGAAAGTGTCACAGGAAGTAGGGGAAACCTCCATCTTATGAAACCCTTGGAAGCAACTGTTAGGACAAAGTGGTTGCCAAGGCAGTGACCTCATTCAGTTCCAAAGAATGTGACATACCTCATTTCCTTGGTGATGGAACTCTCTGAACTTGGTATCCAAGAAGCCAGGCACCCAGAGGCAGTCCCAGTCCCAGGCCCAGTGGGCTCACTTGTTTGGATTTACCAAGGACATAGTCAGTTTTCTTGGTACCTAATGATGTGAGGATGGCCAAATGCCAGGAGAGCTCTCAAGATGGACCTTTCCTGAGAAAACAGGTAGTGGCTAACCACTTTTTCCTGACATCTTCACAGAGTTGGTCAAGGAAACAAGATCTGAGAGAAGACAGGCCATTTCGGGGGAACATAGTATGGCCCACCAGTCAGAGGACACTCTGGATAGTCACAGACCTACTTGGGGGAAGGAGGTGCCTTTGTGGGAGTGGGTGTGGGTTTGTTGTATTGTCTCATGTTCTGAGAATAGATTGAAAAGGTGGTTTGTTTGGTTTGGAGCAGACAGTTTCTAGTAAGTCATTTGACAAGGCGAGTGTTTCTGTTTATGTGTATCCCACTGTGTCCGTTGTTGTAGACATTAGAAAAGAGAATGCATTAATGGATGTGTCCTGTCTAGTATAAATCTTCCCTATAATTCATCCTGCCCAATATATGAATGGACTGCAGCTTGTCTTATCGATGTGCAACACCTGCTATCTTTCTAAGTTGTTGTTTTCTTCCTGAATTCTGGCCACTCTCCAGAATGGGCTCAGGGATTTGTGTCCAAAATATGTACCACCTCCAAGCTCTGTGACATGGCCATGTAAAGGATAGTTGAAGAGAATGGCGAGCATCTCAGAAAACTCAGATATCAGTGTGACCAGGAAAGTCTCAGTGCAGAAACACTGCTTTGGGCTTTTTGCTTACTTATTGTTGTGTTGCACTGAATGTCAGGAAGGTCTTTGCCTCAGGCCACCCCTTTGTGAAGCCTGAAGAAAACAGTTTTCAAATGGAAATGAATGGGCCTCACCTGTGGTTCTTTGCTTAATTGCTTTGGAAAGGGATGTGTCTTTATCAGCCTCTTGGTCCTGTGTGTGGCTGTGACTTAGATTCTCAGCACCTGATGGATCTTAAGAATGATCCCATGTGAGCTTCCAAAACCAGAATGGCAAAAAATATCATTCATTGTGGATGAAGACTCTTGCCTTCCTCTGTTAGGTTCCTGCACTCCAACAAATATGAATAGGGATTCTGTGAGTCAAATGAGTTCTTCAAAGCCCTGCAGAGGTGCTTGTGTTTTCGCATGACTCTAAATCACCTAAAGAATCGATACCTCAAATCAGTAGCCCTCAAATTGGAGAAACATAGAAGTATTAACAGCAGGCTTTTTTGTTCACTTCTGGTTCACAGCAACGGTGTCCAGGCTACCCTGACTTTAGGCAAATGAGGGGCAAACAAGCTGATTTTGGACACTGTCTTGGGCTGCACCCCTCATGGAAACCTCCAGCCAGAGTTTAAGATGATTGACTATATGGAATAAGGTGAGGGCCATGTGGGAGTGTTTTGGTTTTAATGTTGGTCATTTGTGTGGCATTGGAAAAAATGACTGGTTCCACGTGGGCTTGAACTCTGGTGTGATTCCCCTTAAACACTGGGTTTTGGAACTGAACTCAGAGAAGCATTGCTATGAATTTTGTTGGGATTTTAAGAGGCCACGCATGAAAGTCGCTCTTGGAAACTGAGACCTAGGCCCCGGGTAGATTTCCACAGAGGCCTGGGAATCTCAGCAAGGATATCACATGATTTTATTCTTAAAGAAATGTTAGCCATAGTTGAGAGTCAAAACACACATGCACCTCACATTGTAGACCTCAATGGGCCTGGCCTAATGTGACCTTTTGTCCATTCTTTGGGAAGCCTTGCCTGTGAGATTTCTCCAGAGATTTCATTGTAATGAGCTTCCTCACCATTTAATGTTTGCTGAATGAATTGAAACCCACAGTGCCTCCAACTTCATGCTTGAAAAATGGCTAGATAAATACCATGAAATTTTTGAAATTCCTATGACCAGGTGGCACTGGAGAAACATTGGATGTCCAATTGCTGATCATGAGTATACCAGACATTGCCTTGATTTACTGAGTTTCATGAAAATGGTGTAGAACAGAGATGCCAGTAAGTTGGAGCCTGCTGAGTAGTGGGTCTAGAGCAGTGGTGGGGAGGTGTTTGATAAAACATCCGTGGTAGGGCCATGTGGATCTACCATTGGATTCCAAATGGCTTGTAACTGACATGGTGCTGCCAGCAGACCCTTATATGTAAAGGCATCTTGTTATATGGAGAGTTTTAAGAGGAAAATTAAGAATCAGGTTGATATGGACAAGGGGGCAATGGGGCAAGCTGTGAGAGATAGAAGCCTAGTTGGTGCATTCTCTTGCAGACCCTGACCCACCACACGTGACAGAACTCCCTCCAGCACTGTGTCCCAGTTTAGCTGCTAGTATTTCGTGAAACAAATACCAAACTCACAGTGCAGCAGCCTAAAAACCACAAAAAGTGGAGGAGGACCTAATGGCTTCACAGTCCACACGGGGAGACGGGGAGACACTTATTCCCCAGTGGCCTCAGTTTACCTATAAAGAGAGGATTCAGCACTGCTTCATCTTGTTCATTGGAAAATAAGAAACCATGTCCTCCAGGTCACATAGATGCAGACCCAGCTTTGATGGTCTCACAACAAAAGAAGCCAAATCTCATGAAAACAACATATATTTCAATTGCGGAAGCTCAGAGGCAGTTTCTCAAAAAGTTTTTAGGCCAGCAGAGTTACATGTTTGTGGAGTGTTTACCATGTCCCTTACTATTGGAAACTCCTAAACCACCTCCAAGGTTGTGAACTCCTGAGCATTTTCCATTCCAGATATGTATTCACTGATTGTGTAACTCTTCTCCTCTAATTGTGTCTTACTTGGGGTGAAGGTAATGTCAAGGCATTGTTTTGGATGAGAGCGGGAGGATATTTGTGCAGCATATATTTACATACACATTGGATTCATTTTCCAATTTTTCATTCGAAGTACTGAATCCCTGACACTAACCCATACTTAGTAGACTCAGACTATTCATCCTAATATAATGGGGAAAATTAACCCAACACAATAGAAATACAAGCACTTCAGAGGAGACATGTTCTATAGTTGGACTTGACATTTGCATTATATAAGGTAGGAGTTATACATCTAGTCAAATTTTAATTGAAATATTCTCCATGTGTTTTTAAACTTAACAAATATGTGAATACTTGTTTCCAATTTCTGTAGCTTATTCACACATGTATATTTATATGCATATATAGAATCCTACCAGGTATCACACGTACATTTTTGTAAGGTGGATGTCTTGGCAGATACAAATTGTGAGAAGTGTTCACTCCTCCTAAATGCTGTTGGAAATGAAAATTCAACCTATAAGAGAGCGTCCTAGAAGAACAACATTATACATAAACTCATGTTCAGTAACATAAATATTTTTGCATCTGTGGATGATATATATTTACTGATGAATTTCGATTGGCATTTATATTGGTACTTTTTAATGTCTGTGAGTGTTGTGTGTGTGTGTGTGTGTGTGTGTGTGTCTGTGTATAGATATAGATATAGATATACTCTCCAAAGTTTTCCAAATATGAAATATATGTGTCTAGTATACACTCTCTAAATTCATTCATGTTCATGTATGTTGATTTATAATCTACTTTTCAGAAGATTATAATCAGAAATATTCATCCACCTGAAATACATATTTGTTCCCTAGTACTGACTGCTAACTTCAGTGAAGGGTGCATACAAATCCTCATTATTCTACAGTATCTGACCCAGTCTAACATCAATGCAAGTAGACTCCTATGGGACATGATATGTAATTTGTCATTCATTTGTATTCGACACTGGTACATTATTGTTTCTTCAGTTTTTGCACATCATAGGATATACATTTCATCCCCAAGTTCACAAATTAATAGGCATTTGTTTCAACATTAATCACTTCTTGCTTCAGAACACATGTATTGTCAGGGTTTCTTGACTGGTCTTTTCATGAGACTTCTTTCCAAACATATTATTTTGAATTTCCATAATCATTTTGAAGCAAAACTCACACACTCTTCATGATAAACCAAAACACTAATATTTCCATTAGATATATAACTGGTTGGAATGAATGATTGTATATCAATATACAATTTCCTTTTATTTTTCAGATATCAGTTCAATTCATTATTTAAAGTTCAAAAAAGTTATATTATTTTTTCACAGTATGGTCTATTCGTGGTTTTTCTCTATGTTCATAGAAACAGGGTACACCTATTTGTACCCCCGATTCTAATTTTACATCTTCAATATATTGCTCCCAGAAATGGTGAAAGAAATACTCATGTCACCTCATTATCACAGTAATATTCTGGACAAAAAATGGAAAGGTCACACTTATGATTGTACCAAAGCCTAAATGGAAAGTGAACATGGATTTCTAAAAACATCCATGTCCAGGTTGCCTAATGCTGTCAATTGTCACTCCTATTGGTGACTACATATTTGTTTTTTCCTAATTGATATATTGAAACTCAACCCTGTTGAAAATGTCTAATTCTATCCCTCACTTTATACTTTGCCTGCTTTCGTAATGTTTCCATTGATATCTGCTTTTCTACATATTTTCCCCAGTTCAACATAGTGTCTGACTCTTCATATGTGCTGACATTTACATTCACTCTATAACCAAAAGTCTATTGCTAAAGAACTTTTGGTCCAAATCCTATACTCACTCGTCTTCCTAAACCTACCGACTATCTTCCTAAACCTACTGAATATCCCTTTTTGACTGGATGTTCTCTTCTAAATTCAATCATCCAATGTACAAGGTCCTATGCCATTGTATATCAAATTATCTGAGACATCTTTGCAGAACATAATTCAAAGCTAAGTATCCCAATCAAGGGCAAAACCCTTCTGGGCTTCAAAGCATACCTAGATTTCTTTTTTCCTACTTATATTTCACCTCTATATTCTTGTAAATATTGCAGGTTCCCAATCCCATTATGCACCGCACAGAATCATTCGTCACCAAATCAAGCCTGTCTTTAACCCCAAGTATACACTGTTCCCTCAATCATTTTACAGAAGAGCAGGGACAGAGGGGTTCTTACAATACAGGAAAGTTGGGGATCTTCCACCAGATGAGAACCTCAAATGTCCATGCACAAATGATACCTGGAGAAGTTGTAGGCAGGTATGAAGCACCTGAGAGAGCAAAAGTCAACTTCCATGGCAAACAACCTGGTCAGGATGAAGGGATGTGTCTGAATCTGCCTCTCTCTTCTTATTGTAGACAAGGTGGAACAATCCAGGCCTGAGTGGAGAGCTGTTCCGGGGTGCCAATGGTTGATATACATTCTACCTTATGAAAGTGTCACAGGAAGTAGGGGAAACCTCCATCTTATGTAACCCTTGGAAGCAACTGTTAGGACAAAGTGGTTGCCAAGGCAGTGACCTCATTCAGTTCCAAAGAATGTGACATACCTCATTTCCTTGGTGATGGAACTCTCTGAACTTGGTATCCAAGAAGCCAGGCACCCAGATGCAGTCCCAGTCCCAGGCCCAGTGGGCTCACTTGTTTGGATTTACCAAGGACATAGTCAGTTTTCTTGGTACCTAATGATGTGAGGATGGCCAAATGCCAGGAGAGCTCTCAAGATGGACCTTTCCTGAGAAAACAGGTAGTGGCTAACCACTTTTTCCTGACATCTTCACAGAGTTGGTCAAGGAAACAAGATCTGAGAGAAGACAGGCCATTTCGGGGGAACATAGTATGGCCCACCAGTCAGAGGACACTCTGGATAGTCACAGACCTACTTGGGGGAAGGAGGTGCCTTTGTGGGAGTGGGTGTGGGTTTGTTGTATTGTCTCATGTTCTGAGAATAGATTGAAAAGGTGGTTTGTTTGGTTTGGAGCAGACAGTTTCTAGTAAGTCATTTGACAAGGCGAGTGTTTCTGTTTATGTGTATCCCACTGTGTCCGTTGTTGTAGACATTAGAAAAGAGAATGCATTAATGGATGTGTCCTGTCTAGTATAAATCTTCCCTATAATTCATCCTGCCCAATATATGAATGGACTGCAGCTTGTCTTATCGATGTGCAACACCTGCTATCTTTCTAAGTTGTTGTTTTCTTCCTGAATTCTGGCCACTCTCCAGAATGGGCTCAGGGATTTGTGTCCAAAATATGTATCACCTCCAAGCTCTGTGACATGGCCATGTAAAGGATAGTTGAAGAGAATGGCGAGCATCTCAGAAAACTCAGATATCAGTGTGACCAGGAAAGTCTCAGTGCAGAAACACTGCTTTGGGCTTTTTGCTTACTTATTGTTGTTTTGCAGTGAATGTCAGGAAGGTCTTTGCCTCAGGCCACCCCTTTGTGAAGCCTGAAGAAAACAGTTTTCAAATGGAAATGAATGGGCCTCACCTGTGGTTCTTTGCTTAATTGCTTTGGAAAGGGATGTGTCTTTATCAGCCTCTTGGTCCTGTGTGTGGCTGTGACTTAGATTCTCAGCACCTGATGGATCTTAAGAATGATCCCATGTGAGCTTCCAAAACCAGAATGGCAAAAAATATCATTCATTGTGGATGAAGACTCTTGCCTTCCTCTGTTAGGTTCCTGCACTCCAACAAATATGAATAGGGATTCTGTGAGTCAAATGAGTTCTTCAAAGCCCTGCAGAGGTGCTTGTGTTTTCGCATGACTCTAAATCACCTAAAAAATCGATACCTAAAATCAGTAGCCCTCAAATTGGAGAAACATAGAAGTATTAACGGCAGGCTTATTTGTTCACTTCTGGTTCACAGCAACGGTGTCCAGGCTACCCTGACTTTAGGCAAATGAGGGGCAAACAAGCTGATTTTGGACACTGTCTTGGGCTGCACCCCTCATGGAAACCTCCAGCCAGAGTTTAAGATGTTTGACTATATGGAATAAGGTGAGGGCCATGTGGGAGTGTTTTGGTTTTAATGTTGGTCATTTGTGTGGCATTGGAAAAAATGACTGGTTCCACGTGGGCTTGAACTCTGGTGTGATTCCCCTTAAACACTGGGTTTTGGAACTGAACTCAGAGAAGCATTGCTATGAATTTTGTTGGGATTTTAAGAGGCCACGCATGAAAGTCGCTCTTGGAAACTGAGACCTAGGCCCCGGGTAGATTTCCACAGAGGCCTGGGAATCTCAGCAAGGATATCACATGATTTTATAATTAAAGAAATGTTAGCCATAGTTGAGAGTCAAAACACACATGCACCTCACATTGTAGACCTCAATGGGCCTGGCCTAATGTGACCTTTTGTCCATTCTTTGGGAAGCCTTGCCTGTGAGATTTCTCCAGAGATTTCATTGTAATGAGCTTCCTCAACATTTAATGTTTGCTGAATGAATTGAAACCCGCAGTGCCTCCAACTTCATGCTTGAAAAATGGCTAGATAAATACCATGAAATTTTTGAAATTCCTATGACCAGGTGGCACTGGAGAAACATTGGATGTCCAATTGCTGATCATGAGTATACCAGACATTGCCTTGATTTACTGAGTTTCATGAAAATGGTGTAGAACAGAGATGCCAGTAAGTTGGAGCCTGCTGAGTAGTGGGTCTAGAGCAGTGCTGGGGAGGTGTTTGATAAAACATCCGTGGTAGGGCCATGTGGATCTACCATTGGATTCCAAATGGCTTGTAACTGACATGGTGCTGCCAGCAGACCCTTATATGTAAAGGCATCTTGTTATATGGAGAGTTTTAAGAGGAAAATTAAGAATCAGGTTGATATGGACAAGGGGGCAATGGGGCAAGCTGTGAGAGATAGAAGCCTAGTTGGTGCATTCTCTTGCAGACCCTGACCCACCACACGTGACAGAACTCCCTCCAGCACTGTGTCCCAGTTTAGCTGCTAGTATTTTGTGAAACAAATACCAAACTCACAGTGCAGCAGCCTAAACACCACAAAAAGTGGAGGAGGACCAAATGGCTTCACAGTCCACACGGGGAGACGGGGAGACACTTAGTCTCTAGTGACCTTAATTTACCTAAAAATAGAGGATTCAGCACTGCTTCATCTTATTCATTGGAAAATAAGAAACCATGTCCTCTAGGTCACATAGATGCAGACCCAGCTTTGATGGTCTCACTACAAAGGAAGCCAAATCTCATGAAAACAACATATATTTCAAGTGCGGAAGCTCAGAGGCAGTTTCTCAAAAAGTTTTTAGGCCAGCAGAGCTCCATGTTTGTGGAGTGTTTACCCTGTCCCTTACTTTTGGAAACTCCTCTACCACCTCCAAGGTTGTGAACTCCTGAGCATTTTCCATTCCAGATATGTATTCACTGATTTTGTAACTCTTCTCCTCTAATTGTGTCTTACTTGGGGTGAAGGTAATGTCAAGGCATTGTTCTGGATAAGAGCGCGAGGATATTTGTGCAGCATATATTTACATACACATTGGATTCATTTTCCAATTTTCCATTTGAAGTACTGAATCCCGGACACTAAAACTTACCTAGTAGACTCAGACTATTCATCCTAATATAATGGGGAAATTTAACCCAACACAATAGAAATACAAGCACTTCAGAGGAGACATATTGTATAGTTGGACTTGACATTTGCATTATATAAGGTAGGAGTTATAAATCTAGTCAAATTTTAATTGAAATATTCTCCATCTCTTTTTAAACTTAACAAATATGTGAATTCTTGTTTCCTTTTTCTGTAGCCTATTCACACATGTATATTTATATGCATATATAGAATCCTACCATGTATCACACATACATTTTTGTGAGGTGGCTGTCTTGGCAGATACAAATTGTGAGAAGTGTTCACTCCTCCTAAATGCTGTTGGAAATGAAAATTCAACCTATAGGAGAACGTCCTAGTAGAACGAAATTATGCATAAACTCATGTTCAGTAAAATAAATATTTTTGCATCTGTGGATGATATATATTTACTGATGAATTTCGATTGGCATTTATATTGGTACTTTTTAATGTCTGTGAGTGTTGTGTGTGTGTGTGTGTGTGCATGTGTGTGTGTGTGTGTGTATAGATATAGATATAGATATACTCTCCAAAGTTTTCCAAATATGAAATATATGTGTCTAGTATACACTCTCTAAATTCATTCATGTTTATGTATGTTGATTTATAATCCACTTTTCAGAAGATTATAATCAGAAATATTCATCCACCTGAAATACATATTTGTTCCCTAGTACTGACTGCTAACTTCAGTGAAGGGTGCATACAAATCCTCATTATTCTACAGTATCTGACCCAGTCTAACATCAATGCAAGTAGACTCCTATGGGACATGATATGTAATTTGTCATTCATTTGTATTCGACACTGGTACATTATTGTTTCTTCAGTTTTTGCACATCATAGGATATACATTTCATCCCCAAGTTCACAAATTAATAGGCATTTGTTTCAACATTAATCACTTCTTGCTTCAGAACACATGTATTGTGAGGGTTTCTTGACTGGTCTTTTCATGAGACTTCTTTCCAAACACATTATTTTGAATTTCCATAATCATTTTGAAGCAAAACTCACACACTCTTCATGATAAACCAAAACACTAATATTTCCATTAGATATATAACTGGTTGGAATGAATGATTGTATATCAATATACAATTTCCTTTTATTTTTCAGATATCAGTTCAATTCATTATTTAAAGTTCAAAAAAGTTATATTATTTATTCACAGTATGGTCTATTCGTGGTTTTTCTCTATGTTCATAGAAACAGGGTACACCTATTTGTACCCCCGATTCTAATTTTACATCTTCAATATATTGCTCCCAGAAATGGTGAAAGAAATACTCATGTCACCTCATTATCACAGTAATATTCTGGACAAAAAATGGAAAGGTCACACTTATGATTGTACCAAAGCCTAAATGGAAAGTGAACATGGATTTCTAAAAACATCCATGTCCAGGTTGCCTAACTGTCAATTGTCACTCCTATTGGTGACTACATATTTGTTTTTTCCTAATTGATATATTGAAACTCAACCCTGTTGAAAATGTCTAATTCTATCCCTCACTTTATACTTTGCCTGCTTTCGTAATGTTTCCATTGATATCTGCTTTTCTACATATTTTCCCCAGTTCAACATAGTGTCTGACTCTTCATATGTGCTGACATTTACATTCACTCTATAACCAAAAGTCTATTGCTAAAGAACTTTTGGTCCAAATCCTATACTCACTCGTCTTCCTAAACCTACCGACTATCTTCCTAAACCTACTGAATATCCCTTTTTGACTGGATGTTCTCTTCTAAATTCAATCATCCAATGTACAAGGTCCTATGCCATTGTATATCAAATTATCTGAGACATCTTTGCAGAACATAATTCAAAGCTAAGTATCCCAATCAAGGGCAAAACCCTTCTGGGCTTCAAAGCATACCTAGATTTCTTTTTTCATACTTATATTTCACCTCTATATTCTTGTAAATATTGCAGGTTCCCAATCCCATTATGCATCGCACAGAATCATTCGTCACCAAATCAAACCTGTTTTTAACCCCAAGTATACACTGTTCCCTCAATCATTTTACAGAAGAGCAGGGACAGAGGGGTTCTTACGATACAGGAAAGTTGGGGATCTTCCACCAGATGAGAACCTCAAATGTCCATGCACAAATGATACCTGGAGAAGTTGTAGGCAGGTATGAAGCACCTGAGAGAGCAAAAGTCAACTTCCATGGCAAACAACCTGGTCAGGATGAAGGGATGTGTCTGAATCTGCCTCTCTCTTCTTATTGTAGACAAGGTGGAACAATCCAGGCCTGAGTGGAGAGCTGTTCCCGGGTGCCAATGGTTGATATACATTCTACCTTATGAAAGTGTCACAGGAAGTAGGGGAAACCTCCATCTTATGAAACCCTTGGAAGCAACTGTTAGGACAAAGTGGTTGCCAAGGCAGTGACCTCATTCAGTTCCAAAGAATGTGACATACCTCATTTCCTTGGTGATGGAACTCTCTGAACTTGGTATCCAAGAAGCCAGGCACCCAGAGGCAGTCCCAGTCCCAGGCCCAGTGGGCTCACTTGTTTGGATTTACCAAGGACATAGTCAGTTTTCTTGGTACCTAATGATGTGAGAATGGCCAAATGCCAGGAGAGCTCTCAAGATGGACCTTTCCTGAGAAAACAGGTAGTGGCTAACCACTTTTTCCTGACATCTTCACAGAGTTGGTCAAGGAAACAAGATCTGAGAGAAGACAGGCCATTTCGGGGGAACATAGTATGGCCCACCAGTCAGAGGACACTCTGGATAGTCACAGACCTACTTGGGGGAAGGAGGTGCCTTTGTGGGAGTGGGTGTGGGTTTGTTGTATTGTCTCATGTTCTGAGAATAGATTGAAAAGACGGTTTGTTTGGTTTGGAGCAGACAGTTTCTAGTAAGTCATTTGACAAGGCGAGTGTTTCTGTTTATGTGTATCCCACTGTGTCCGTTGTTGTAGACATTAGAAAAGAGAATGCATTAATGGATGTGTCCTGTCTAGTATAAATCTTCCCTATAATTCATCCTGCCCAATATATGAATGGACTGCAGCTTGTCTTATCGATGTGCAACACCTGCTATCTTTCTAAGTTGTTGTTTTCTTCCTGAATTCTGGCCACTCTCCAGAATGGGCTCAGGGATTTGTGTCCAAAATATGTATCACCTCCAAGCTCTGTGACATGGCCATGTAAAGGATAGTTGAAGAGAATGGCGAGCATCTCAGAAAACTCAGATATCAGTGTGACCAGGAAAGTCTCAGTGCAGAAACACTGCTTTGGGCTTTTTGCTTACTTATTGTTGTTTTGCACTGAATGTCAGGAAGGTCTTTGCCTCAGGCCACCCCTTTGTGAAGCCTGAAGAAAACAGTTTTCAAATGGAAATGAATGGGCCTCACCTGTGGTTCTTTGCTTAATTGCTTTGGAAAGGGATGTGTCTTTATCAGCCTCTTGGTCCTGTGTGTGGCTGTGACTTAGATTCTCAGCACCTGATGGATCTTAAGAATGATCCCATGTGAGCTTCCAAAACCAGAATGGCAAAAAATATCATTCATTGTGGATGAAGACTCTTGCCTTCCTCTGTTAGGTTCCTGCACTCCAACAAATATGAATAGGGATTCTGTGAGTCAAATGAGTTCTTCAAAGCCCTGCAGAGGTGCTTGTGTTTTCGCATGACTCTAAATCACCTAAAGAATCGATACCTCAAATCAGTAGCCCTCAAATTGGAGAAACATAGAAGTATTAACGGCAGGCTTTTTTGTTCACTTCTGGTTCACAGCAACGGTGTCCAGGCTACCCTGACTTTAGGCAAATGAGGGGCAAACAAGCTGATTTTGGACACTGTCTTGGGCTGCACCCCTCATGGAAACCTCCAGCCAGAGTTTAAGATGATTGACTATATGGAATAAGGTGAGGGCCATGTGGGAGTGTTTTGGTTTTAATGTTGGTCATTTGTGTGGCATTGGAAAAAATGACTGGTTCCACGTGGGCTTGAACTCTGGTGTGATTCCCCTTAAACACTGGGTTTTGGAGCTGAACTCAGAGAAGCATTGCTATGAATTTTGTTGGGATTTTAAGAGGCCACGCATGAAAGTCGCTCTTATAAACTGAGACCTAGGCCCCGGGTAGATTTCCACAGAGGCCTGGGAATCTCAGCAAGGATATCACATGATTTTATTCTTAAAGAAATGGCAGCCATAGTTGAGAGTCAAAACACGCATGCACCTCACATTGTAGACCTCAATGGGCCTGGCCTAATGTGACCTTTTGTCCATTCTTTGGGAAGCCTTGCCTGTGAGATTTCTCCAGAGATTTCATTGTAATGAGCTTCCTCAACATTTAATGTTTGCTGAATGAATTGAAACCCACAGTGCCTCCAACTTCATGCTTGAAAAATGGCTAGATAAATACCATGAAATTTTTGAAATTCGTATGACCAGGTGGCACTGGAGAAACATTGGATGTCCAATTGCTGATCATGAGTATACCAGACATTGCCTTGATTTACTGAGTTTCATGAAAATGGTGTAGAACAGAGATGCCAGTAAGTTGGAGCCTGCTGAGTAGTGGGTCTAGAGCAGTGCTGGGGAGGTGTTTGATAAAACATCCGTGGTAGGGCCATGTGGATCTACCATTGGATTCCAAATGGCTTGTAACTGACATGGTGCTGCCAGCAGACCCTTATATGTAAAGGCATCTTGTTATATGGAGAGTTTTAAGAGGAAAATTAAGAATCAGGTTGATATGGACAAGGGGGCAATGGGGCAAGCTGTGAGAGATAGAAGCCTAGTTGGTGCATTCTCTTGCAGACCCTGACCCACCACACGTGACAGAACTCCCTCCAGCACTGTGTCCCAGTTTAGCTGCTAGTATTTCGTGAAACAAATACCAAACTCACAGTGCAGCAGCCTAAAAACCACAAAAAGTGGAGGAGGACCAAATGGCTTCACAGTCCACACGGGGAGACGGGGAGACACTTAGTCCCCAGTGGCCTCAGTTTACCTATAAAGAGAGGATTCAGCACTGCTTCATCTTGTTCATTGGAAAATAAGAAACCATGTCCTCCAGGTCACATAGATGCAGACCCAGCTTTGATGGTCTCACTACAAAGGAAGCCAAATCTCTTGAAAACAACATATATTTCAAGTGCGGAAGCTCAGAGGCAGTTTCTCAAACAGTTTTTAGGCCAGCAGAGTTACATGTTTGTGGAGTGTTTACCATGTCCCTTACTTTTGGAAACTCCTAAACCACCTCCAAGGTTGTGAACTCCTGAGCATTTTCCATTCCAGATATGTATTCACTGATTGTGTAACTCTTCTCCTCTAATTGTGTCTTACTTGGGGTGAAGGTAATGTCAAGGCATTGTTTTGGATGAGAGCGGGAGTATATGTGTGCAGCATATATTTACATACACATTGGATTCATTTTCCAATTTTTCATTCGAAGTACTGAATCCCTGACACTAACCCATACCTAGTAGACTCAGACTATTCATCCTAATATAATGGGGAAAATTAACCCAACACAATAGAAATACAAGCACTTCAGAGGAGACATGTTCTATAGTTGGACTTGACATTTGCATTATATAAGGTAGGAGTTATACATCTAGTCAAATTTTAATTGAAATATTCTCCATGTGTTTTTAAACTTAACAAATATGTGAATACTTGTTTCCAATTTCTGTAGCCTATTCACACATGTATATTTATATGCATATATAGAATCCTACCAGGTATCACACGTACATTTTTGTAAGGTGGATGTCTTGGCAGATCCAAATTATGAGAAGTGTTCACTCCTCCTAAATGCTGTTGGAAATGAAAATTCAACCTATAAGAGAGCGTCCTAGAAGAACAACATTATACATAAACTCATGTTCAGTAACATAAATATTTTTGCATCTGTGGATGATATATATTTACTGATGAATTTCGATTGGCATTTATATTGGTACTTTTTAATGTCTGTGAGTGTTGTGTGTGTGTGTGTGTGTGTGTGTGTGTGTGTATAGATATTGATATAGATATACTCTCCAAAGTTTTTCAAATATGAAATATATGTGTCTAGTATACACTCTCTAAATTCATTCATGTTCATGTATGTTGATTTATAATCCACTTTTCAGAAGATTATAATCAGAAATATTCATCCACCTGAAATACATATTTGTTTCCTTGTACTGACTACTAACTTCAGTGAAGGGTGCATACAAATCCTAATTATTCCACAGTATCTGACCCAGTCTAACATCAATGCAAGTAGACTCCTATGGGACATGATATGTAATTTGTCATTCATTTGTATCCGACACTGGTGCATTATGGTTTCTTCAGTTTTTGCACATCATAGGATATACATTTCATCCACAAGTTCACAAATTAATAGGCATTTGTTTCAACATTAATCACTTCTTGGTTCAGAACACATGTATTGTCAGGGTTTCTTGACTGGTCTTTTCATGAGACTTCTTTCCAAACACATTATTTTGAATTTCCATAATCATTTTGAAGCAAAACTCACACACTCTTCATGATAAACCAAAACACTAATATTTCCATTAGATATATATCTGGTTGGAATGAATTATTATATATCAATATACAATTTCCTTTTATTTTTCAGATATCAGTTCAATTCATTATTTAAAGTTCAAAAAAGTTATATTATTTATTCAAGTATGGTCTATTCGTGGTTTTTCTCTATGTTCATAGAAACAGGGTACACCTATTTGTACCCCCGATTCTCATTTGACATCTTCAATATATTGCTCCCAGAAATGGTGAAAGAAATACTCATGTCACCTCATTATCACAGTAATATTCTGGACAAAAAATGGAAAGGTCACACTTATGATTGTACCAAAGCCTAAATGGAAAGTGAACATGGATTTCTAAAAACATCCATGTCCAGGTTGCCTAATGCTGTCAATTGTCACTCCTATTGGTGACTACATATTTGTTTTTTCCTAATTTATATATTGAAACTCAACCCTGTTGAAAATGTCTAATTCTATCCCTCACTTTATACTTTGCCTGATTTCGTAATGTTTCCATTGATATCTGCTTTTCTACATATTTTCTGCAGTTCAACAAAGTGTCTGACTCTTCATATGTGCTGACATTTACATTCACTCTATAACCAAAAGTCTATTGCTAAAGAACTTTTGGTCCAAATCCTATACTCACTCGTCTTCCTAAACCTACCGACTATCTTCCTAATCCTACTGAATATCCCTTTTTGACTGGATGTTCTCTTCTAAATTCAATCATCCAATGTACAAGGTCCTATGCCATTGTATATCAAATTATCTGAGACATCTTTGCAGAACATAATTCAAAGCTAAGTATCCCAATCAAGGGCAAAACCCTTCTGGGCTTCAAAGCATACCTAGATTTCTTTTTTCATACTTATATTTCACCTCTATATTCTTGTAAATATTGCAGGTTCCCAATCCCATTATTCATTGCACAGAATCTTTCGTCAGCAAATCAAACCTGTTTTTAACCCCAAGTATACACTGTTCCCTCAATCATTTTACAGAAGAGCAGGGACAGAGGGGTTCTTACAATACAGGAAAGTTGGGGATCTTCCACCAGATGAGAACCTCAAATGTCCATGCACAAATGATACCTGGAGAAGTTGTAGGCAGGTATGAAGCTCCTGAGAGAGCAAAAGCCATCTTCCATGGCAAACAACCTGGTCAGGATGAAGGGATGTGTCTGAATCTGCCTATCTCTTCTTATTGTAGACAAGGTAGAACAATCCAGGCCTGAGTGGAGAGCTGTTCCCGGGTGCCAATGGTTGATATACATTCTACCTTATGAAAGTGTCACAGGAAGTAGGGGAAACCTCCATCTTATGTAACCCTTGGAAGCAACTGTTAGGACAAAGTGGTTGCCAAGGCAGTGACCTCATTCAGTTACAAAGAATGTGACATACCTCATTTCCTTGGTGATGGAACTCTCTGAACTTGGTATCCAAGAATCCAGGCACCCAGAGGCATTCCCAGTCCCAGGCCCAGTGGGCTCACTTGTTTGAATTTACCAAGGACAGAGTCAGTTTTCTTGGTACCTAATGATGTGAGGAGGGCCAAATGCCAGGAGAGCTCTGAAGATGGACCTTTCCTGAGAAAACAGGTAGTGGCTAAGCACTTCTTCCTGACATCTTCACAGAGTTGGTCAAGGAAACAAGATCTGAGAGAAGACAGGCCATTTTGGGGGAACATAGTATGGCCCACCAGTAAGAGGACACTCCGGATAGTCACAGACCTACTTGGGGGAAGAAGGTGCCTTTGTGGGAGTGGGTATGGGTTTTGTTGTTTTGTCTCATGTTCTGAGAATAGATCGAAAAGGCGGTTTGTTTGGTTTGGAGCAGACAGTTTCTAGTAAGTCATTTGACAAGGCGAGTGTTTCTGTTTATGTTTATCCCACTGTGTCCATTGTTGTAGACATTAGAAAAGAGAATGCATTAATGGATGTGTCCTGTCTAGTATAAATCTTCCCTATAATTCATCCTGCCCAATATATGAATGGACTGCAGCTTGTCTTATCGATGTGCAACACCTGCTATCTTTCTAAGTTGTTGTTTTCTTCCTGAATTCTGGCCACTCTCCAGAATGGGCTCAGGGATTTGTGTCCAAAATATGTACCACCTCCAAGCTCTGTGACATGGCCATGTAAAGGATAGTTGAAGAGAATGGCGAGCATCTCAGAAAACTCAGATATCAGTGTGACCAGGAAAGTCTTAGTGGAGAAACACTGCTTTGGGCTATTTGCTTACTTATTGTTGTTTTGCACTGAATGTCAGGAAGGTCTTTGCCTCAGGCAACCCCTTTGTGAAGCCTGAAGAAAACAGTTTTCAAATGGAAATTAATGGGCTTCACCTGTGGTTCTTTGCTTAATTGCTTTGGAAAGGGATGTGTCTTTATCAGCCTCTTGGTCTGTGTGTGGCTGTGACTTAGATTCTCATCACCTAATGGATCTTAAGAATGATCACATGTGAGCTTCCAAAACCAAAATGGTAAAAAATATCATTCATTGTGGATGAAGACTCTTGCCTTCCTCTGTTAGGTTCCTGCACTCCAACAAATGAGAATAGGGATTCTGTGAGTCAAATGAGTTCTTCAAAGCCCTGCAGAGGTGCTTGTGTTTTCGCATGACTCTAAATCACCTAAAGAATCGATACCTAAAATCAGTAGCCCTCAAATTGGAGAAACATAGAAGTATTAACGGCAGGCTTATTTGTTCACTCCTGGTTCACAGCAACGGTGTCCAGGCTACTCTGACTTTAGGCAAATGAGGGGCAAACGAGCTGATTTTGGACACTGTCTTGGGCTGCACCCCTCATGGAAACCTCCAGCCAGAGTTTAAGATGATTGACTATATGGAATAAGGTGAGGGCCATGTGGGAGTGTTTTGGTTTTAATGTTGGTCATTTGTGTGGCATTGGAAAAAATGACTGGTTCCACGTGGGCTTGAAATCTGGTGTGATTCCCCTTAAACACTGGGTTTTGGAACTGAACTCAGAGAAGCATTGCTATGAATTTTGTTGGGATTTTAAGAGGCCACGTATGAAAGTAGCTCTTGGAAACTGAGACCTAGGCCCCGGGTAGATTTCCACAGAGGCCTGGGAATCTCAGCAAGGATATCACATGATTTTTTTTAAAGAAATGGCATCCATAGTTGAGAGTCAAAACACACATGCACCTCACATTGTAGACCTCAATGGGCCTGGCCTAATGTGACCTTTTGTCCATTCTTTGGGAAGCCTTGCCTGTGAGATTTCTCCAGAGATTTCATTGAAATGAGCTTCCTCACCATTTAATGTTTGCTGAATGAATTGAAACCCACAGTACCTCCAACTTCATGCTTGAAAAATGGCTAGATAAATACCATGAAATTTTTGAAATTCCTATGACCAGGTAGCACTGGAGAAACATTGGATGTCCTATTGCTGATCATGAGTATACCAGACAGTGCCTTGATTTACTGAGTTTCATGAAAATGGTGTAGAACAGAGATGCCAGTAAGTTGGAGCCTGCTGAGTAGTGGGTCTAGAGCAGTGGTGGGGAGGTGTTTGATAAAACATCCGTGGTAGGGCCATGTGGATCTACCATTGGATTCCAAATGGCTTGTAACTGACATGGTGCTGCCAGCAGACACTTATATGTAAAGGCATCTTGTTATATGGAGAGTTTTAAGAGGAAAATTAAGAATCAGGTTGATATGGACAAGGGGGCAATGGGGCAAGCTGTGAGAGATAGAAGCCTAGTTGGTGCATTCTCTTGCAGACCCTGACCCACCACACGTGACAGAACTCCCTCCAGCACTGTGTCCCAGTTTAGCTGCTAGTATTTCGTGAAACAAATACCAAACTCACAGTGCAGTAGCCTAAACACCACAAAAAGTGGAGGAGGACCAAATGGCTTCACAGTCCACGCAGGGAGACGGGGAGTCACTTAGTCTCTAGTGACCTTAATTTACCTAAAAAGAGGATTCAGCACTGCTTCATCTTGTTCATTGGAAAATAAGAAACCATGTCCTCCAGGTCACATAGATGCAGACCCAACTTTGATGGTCTCACTACAAAGGAAGCCAAATCTCATGAAAGAACATATATTTCAAGTGCGGAAGCTCAGAGGCAGTTTCTCAAAAAGTTTTTAGGCCAGCAGAGCTCCATGTTTGTGGAGTGTTTACCCTGTCCCTTACTTTTGGAAACTCCTCTAAAACCTCCAAGGTTGTGAACTCCTGAGCATTTTCCATTCCAGATATGTATTCACTGATTTTGTAACTCTTCTCCTCTAATTGTGTCTTACTTGGGGTGAAGGTAATGTCAAGGCATTGTTCTGGATGAGAGCGTGAGGATATTTGTGCAGCATATATTTACATACACATTGGATTCATTTTCCAATTTTCCATTTGAAGTACTGAATCCCGGACACTAAAACTTACCTAGTAGACTCAGACTATTCATCCTAATATAATGGGGAAATTTAACCCAACACAATAGAAATACAAGCACTTCAGAGGAGACATGTTGTAGAGTTGGACTTGACATTTGCATTATATAAGGTAGGAGTTATAAATCGCGTCAAATTTTAATTAAAATATTCTCCATGTGTTTTTAAGCTTAACAAATATGTGAATTCTTATTTCCCTTTTCTGTAGCCTATTCACACATGTATATTTATATGCATATATAGAATCCTACCAGGTATCACACATACATTTTTGTGAGGTGGCTGTCTTGGCAGATACAAATTGTGAGAAGTGTTCACTCCTCCTAAATGCTGTTGGAAATGAAAATTCAACCTATAGGAGAACGTCCTAGTAGAACAAAATTATGCATAAACTCATGTTCAGTAAAATAAATATTTTTGCATCTGTGGATGATATATATTTACTGATGAATTTCGATTGGCATTTATATTGGTACTTTTTAATGTCTGTGAATGTTGTGTGTGTGTGTGTGTCTGTGTGTGTGTGTGTGTCTGTGTGTGTGTGTCTGTGTGTGTGTATAGACATAGATATATATATATACTCTCCAAATTTTTCAAAATATGAAAAAATGTGTCTAATATATACTCTCTAAATTCATTCATGTACATGTATGTGGATTTATAATCAACTTTTCACAAGATTATAATCAGAAATATTCATCCACCTGAAATACATATTTGTTTCATAGTACTGAAACCTAACTTCAGTGAATGGTGCATACAAATCCTAATTACTCTACAGTAACTGACCCAGTCTAACATCAATGCAAGAAGACTCCTATGGGACATGATATGTAATTTGTCATTCATTTGTATTCGACACTGGTACATTATTGTTTCTTCAGTTTTTGCACATCATAGGATATACATTGCATCCACAAGTTCACAAATTAATAGGCATTTGTTTCAACTTTAATGACTTCTTGCTTCAGAACACATGTATTGTCAGGGTTTCTTGACTGGTCCTTTCATCAGACTTCTTTCCAAACACATAATTTTGAATTTCCATAATCATTTTGAAGCAAAACTCACACACTCTTCATGATAAACCAAAACACTAATATTTCCAATAGATATATAACTGGTTGGAATGAATGATTGTATATCAATATACGATTTCCTTTAATTTTTCAGATATCAGTTCAATTCTATATTTAAAGTTGAAAAAATTATATTATTTATTCACAGTATGGTCTATTCATGCTTTTTTTCTATGTTCATAGAAACAGGGTACACCTCTTTTTACCCCGATTCTAATATTAAATCTTCAATATATTGCTCCCAGAAATGGTGAAAGAAATACTCATGTCACCTCATTATCACAGTAATATTCTGGACAAAAAATGGAAAGGTCACACTTATGATTGTACCAAAGCCTAAATGGAAAGTGAACATGGATTTCTAAAAACATCCATATCCAGGTTGCCTAATGCTGTCAATTGTCAATCCTATTGGTGACTACATATTTGTTTTTTCCTATTTATATATTCAAACTCAACACTGTTGAAAATGTCTAATTCTATCCCTCACTTTATACTTTGCCTGATTTCGTAATGTTTCTATTGATATCTGCTTTTCTACATATTTTCCCCAGTTCAACATAGTGACTGACTCTTCATATGTGCTGACATTTACATTCACTCTATAACCAAAAGTCTATTGCTAAAGAACTTTTGGTCCAAATCCTGTACTCACTCTTCTTCCTAAACCTACCGACTATCTTCCTAATCCTACTGAATATCCCTTTTTGACCTGATGTTCTCTTCTAAATTCTATCATCCAATGTACAACATCCTATGCCATTGTAATTCGAATTATCTGAGACATCTTTGCAGAACATAATTCAAAGCTAAGTATCCCAATCAAGGGCAAAACCCTTCTGGGCTTCAAAGCATACCTAGATTTCTGTTTTCATACTTATATTTCACCTCTATATTCTTGTAAATATTGCAGGTTCCCAATGCCATTATTCATCGCACAGAATCATTCGTCACCATATCAAACCTGTTTTTAACCCCAAGTATACACTGTTCCCTCAATCATTTTACAGAAGAGCAGGGACAGAGGGGTTCTTACAATACAGGAAATTTGGGGATCTTCCACCAGATGAGAACCTCAAATGTCCATGCACAAATGATACCTGGAGAAGTTGTAGGCAGGTATGAAGCACCTGAGAGAGCAAAAGTCAACTTCCATGGCAAACAACCTGGTCAGAATGAAGGGATGTTTCTGAATCTGCATCTCTCTTCTTATTGTAGAGAAGAGGGACCAAACCAGGCCTTAGTGGAGAGTTGTTCCCGGGTGCCAATGGTTGATATACATTCTACCTTATGAAAATGTCACAGGAAGTAGGGGCAACCTCCATCTTATGTTACCCTTGGAAGCAACTGTTAGGACAAAGTGGTTGCCAAGGCAGTGATCTCATTCAGTTCCAAAGAATGTGACATACCTCATTTCCTTGGTGATGGAACTCTCTGAACTTGGTATCCAAGAAGCCAGGCACCCAGATGCAGTCCCAGTCCCAGTCCCAGTGGGCTCACTTGTTTGGATTTCCCAAGGACAGAGTCAATTTTCTTGGTACCTAATGATGTGAGAATGGCCAAATGTCAGGAGAGCTCTGAAGGTGGACCATTTCTGAGAAAACAGGTAGTGGATAACCACTTTTTCCTGACATCTTCACAGAGTTGGTCAAGGAAACACAATCTGAGAGAAGACAGGCCATTTCGGGGGAACATTGTATGGCCCACTGGTCAGAGGACACTCCGGATAGTCACAGACCTACTTGGGGGAAGGAGGTGCCTTTGTGGGAGTGGGTGTGGGTTTGTTGTTTTGTCTCATGTTCTGAGAATAGATAGGAGAGGCGGTTTGTTTGGATTGGACTGGACAGTTTCTAGTAAGTCATTTGACACGCGAGTGTTTCTGTTTCTGTGTATCCCACTGTGTCCGTTGTTGTACACATTAGAAAAGAGAATGCATTAATGGATGTGTCCTGTCTAGTATAAATCTTACCATAATTCATCCTGCCCAATATATGAAAGGACTGCAGCTTGTCTTATCGATGTGCAACACCTGCTATCTTTCTAAGTTGTTGTTTTCTTCCTGAATTCTGGCCACTCTCCAGAATAGGCTCATGGATTTGTGTCCTAAATATGTACCACCTCCAAGCTCTGTGACATGACCATGTACTGGATAGCTGAAGAGAATGGCGAGCATCTCAGAAAACTCAGATATCAGTGTGACCAGGATAGTCTCAGTGCAGAAACCCTGCTTTGGGCCTTTTGCTTACTTATTGTTGTGTTGCACTGAATGTCAGGAAGGTCTTTGCTCAGGCCACCCCTTTGTGAAGCCTGAAGAAAACAGTTTTCAAATGGAAATGAATGGGCCTCACCTGTGGCTCTTGCTTAATTGCTTTCGAAAGGGATGTGTCTTTATCAGCCTCTTGGACCTGTGTGTGGCTCTGACTTAGATTCTCAGCACCTGATGGATCTTAAGAATGATCCCATGTGAGCTTCCAAAACCAAAATGGCAAAAAATATCATTCATTGTGGATGAAGTCTCTTGCCTTCCTCTGTTAGGTTCCTGCACTCCATCAAATGAGAATAGGGATTCTTTGGGTCAAATGAGTTTTTCAAAGCCCTGCAGAGGTGCTTGTGTTTTTGCATGACTCTAAATCACCTAAAGAATCGATATCTAAAATCAGTAGGCGTCAAATTGGAGGAACACAGAAGTATTAACGGCAGGCTTATTTGTTCACTCCTGGTTCACAGAAACTGTGTCCAGGCTACCCTGACGTTAGGCAAATGAGGGGCAAACAAGCTGATTTTGGACACTGTCTTGGGCTGCGCCCCTCATGGAAACCTCCAGCCAGAGGTTAAGATGATTCCCTATATGGAATAAGATGAGGGCCATGTGGGAGTGTTTTGGTTTTAATTTTGGTCATTTGTGTGGCATTGGAAAAAATGACTGGGTACACGTAGGCTTGAACTCTGGTGTGATACCCCTTAGAGACTGGGTTTTGGAACTGAACTCAGAGAAACATTGTCATGAATTTTGTTGGGATTTTAATAGGCCAAGCATGAAAGTCGCTCTTGGAAACTGAGACCTAGGCCCGGGTGGATTTCCACAGAGGCCTGGGAATCTCAGCAAGGATATCACATGATTTTATTGTTAAAGAAATGGCAGCCATAGTTGAGAGTCAAAACACACATGGACCTCACATTGTAGACCTCAATGGGCCTGGCCTAATGTGACCTTTTGTCCACTCTTTGGGAAGCCTTGCCTGTGAGAGTTCTCCAGAGAATTCATTGAAATGAGCTTCCTCACCATTTAATGTTTGCTGCATGAATTGAAATCCACAGTGCCTCCAACTTCATGCTCGAGAAATGGATAGATAAATACCATGAAATTTTTAAAATTCCTATGACCAGGTGGCACTGGAGAAATATTGGATGTCCTGTTACTGTTCATGAGTATACCAGACAGTGCCTTGATTTTCTGAGTTTCATGAAAATGATGCAGAACAGAGATGCCAGTAAGTTGGAGCCTGTTGAGTAGTGGGTCTAGAGCAGTGGTGGGGAGGTGTTTGATACAACATCCGTGGTAGGGCCATGTGGATCTACCATTGGATTCCAAATGGCTTGTAACTGACATAGTGCAGCCAGCAGACCCTTATATGTAAAGGCATCTTGTTATATGGAGAGTTTTCAGAGGAAAATGAAGAATCAGGTTGATATGGACAAGGGGGCAATGGGGCAAGCTGTGAGAGATAGAAGCCTAGTTTGTGAATTCTCTTGCAGACCCTGACCCACCACTCGTGACACAACTCCCTCCAGCACTGTGTCTCAGTTTAGCTCCTAGTATTTCGTGAAACAAATACCAAACTCACAATGCAGCAGGAAAAACACCACAAAAAGTGGTGGAGGACCTAATGGCTTCACAGTCCACACGGGGAGACACTTAGTCCCCAGTGGCCTCAGATTACCTACAAAGAGAGGATTCAGCACTGCTTCATCTTGTTCATTGGAAAATAAGAAACCATGTCCTCCAGGTCACATAGATGCAGACCCAGCTTTGATGGTCTCACTACAAAGGAAGCCAAATCATCTGAAAACAACATATATTTCAATTGCGGAAGCTCAGACGCAGTTTCTCAAAAAGTTTTTAGGCCAGCAGAGCTCCATGTTTGTGGAGTGTTTACCCTGTCCCTTAATTTTGGAAACTCCTCTACCACCTCAAAGGTGTGAACTCCTGAGCATTTTCCATTCCAGATATGTATTCACTGATTTTGTAACTCTTCTCCTCTAATTGCGTCTTACTTGGGGTGAAGGTAATATCAAGGCATTGTTCTGGATGAGAGCGGGAGGATATTTGTGCAGCATATATTTACATACACATTGGATTCATTTTCCAATTTTCCATTCAAATACTGAATCCCTGAAACTAACCCATACCTAGTAGACTCAGACTATTCATCCTATTATAATGGGAAAAATTAACCCAACACAATAGAAATACAAGCACTTCAGAGGAGACATGTTGTATAGTTGGACTTGACATTTGCATTATATAAGGTAGGTGTTATAAATCTAGTCAAATTTTAATGGAAATATTCTCCATGTATTTTTAAATTTAACAAATATGTGAATTCTTGTTTCCCTTTTCTGTAGCCTATTCACACATGTATATTTATATGCATATATAGAATCCTACCAGGTATCACACGTACATTTTTGTGAGGTGGCTGTCTTGGCAGATACAAATTGTGAGAAGAGTTCACTCCTCCTAAAACTGTTTTAAATGAAAATTCAACCTATAGGAGAGCGTCCTAGTAGAACAACATTATACATAAACTCATGTTCAGTAAAATAAATATTTTTGCATCTGTGGATGATATATATTTACTGATGAATTTCTATTGGCATTTATATTGGTACTTTTTAATGTCTGTGAGTGTTGTGTGTGTGTGTGTGTGTGTGTGTGTGTGTTTATAGATATAGATATAGATATAGATATAGATAGATATAGATATACTCTCCAAATTTTTGAAAATATGGAATATTTTTGTCTTATTTTGCACTTCCTAAATTTTTCATATTCATGAATGTGTATTTATAATCATCTTTTCTCAAGATTATTCTCAGAAACATTCATATACCCTACTAGACTCTGACTACTAATACTAATATAATGGAGAAAAATATCCCAAACAGAATAGAAATACAAGCATTTCAGAAGGGACATGGTGTATAGTTGGACTTGCCTTTTGCATGATATAAGGTAGGAGTTATAAATCTATTCAATTTGCTGAAATACTTTTCCATATGTTATTTTTTTTTGACACAAAACAAAATTTAATCTTCGAAAACTAAATAAAATTGACACATCCTTAACCAAGCTAATGAAGAAAAAAAACCTCAAATTACTAAAATTAAGGATCGTAAAAGAACTTTTACAGAGTACACAACTAAAATACAGAGAATAATTAAAAACTAATTTGAAAATTTATAGTCTAATAAATTAAAATACCATGATGACATCAATAAAATTTTAGAGATATACCCAAACTTAATTAGTAGGACGTGAACAATTTAAACAAATCAATTTCAAGCAATGAAATAGAAGTTGCTGTCAACAGCCTACCAATCAAGCAAAGCCCAGGAACAGACAGATTCTCAGCCATGTTCTACAAGACCTTCAAAGAAGCATTCATCACAATACTCCTCAAATTATTTCATAAAATAGAAAAGGATGGAACTCCTCCAAACTCATTCCATGAGGCTATTATCACTCACATACCAAAATCAGACAAAGACACATCAAGGAAAGAAATCTTCAGAGCAATATTCCTGACAAAGATATATACAAAAATTCTCAATAAAATTCTTTTTTTTAAGCCAAAGTTAATCAAAAGGGATAAAGAGGGACACTACACACTATTCCATGTGTTTTTAAAGTTAAGAAATATATGTATTCCTGTCTCCCTTTTCTGTAGCCTATTAAGCACATGTATTTTTATATGCACAAATAGAATCCTACCTGGTTTCACACGTACATTCTTGTAAGGTGGCTGACTTGGCAGATACTATTTGTGAGAAGAGATCACTCCTCTTAAACGCTGTTGGTACAGAAAATTCAACCCATGGGTGAGCTTCCTAGATGAACAACATTATACATACATCCATGTTCAGTAAAATGAATATTTTGGGATATGCGGATGAGTTATTTTTCATGATGAATTTCGATTGACATATATATTGCGACATTATAATGTGTGTGTGTTTGTCTCTCTCTCTCTCTCTCTCTCTCTATATATATATATATATATATAGTCTCCAGATTTTCCAAAATATGAAATATATGTCTTCTTATACACCACCTGAATTCATTCATATTCATATATGTGGATTTATAATCAACTTTTAACAAGTTTATTCTCAGAAATATACATCCACTGAAATACATATTTGTTTCCTAGTACTGAAAACTAAATTCAGGGAAGGGTTCTTACAAATCCTAATATTTCTAGACTAACTGACCAAGTTTAACATCAATGCAAATACATTCCTATTGGATATGATGTGTTTTTTAAAGTTCATTTTTATTCAAACTTGGTGCGTTATTATTTATTCAGTTTATGGACATCATAAAATATATCCTTTCATTCACAAGTTCACAAATTTATAAATATTTGGTTTACTTTCAATCACTTCCTCCTTTGGAACACATATATTCCTCTATGTTTCTTGACTGGTCTTTTCACTAGAGTTCTTTCTAAACACATTATTTTCGATTCCATTATCATTTTTGAAGCAAAACTCACACACTATTCATGATAAACGGTAACCCTAATAATACCATTAGATATATAACTTGTTGGAATGAATGTACATATATCAATATATGATTTCGTCTATATTTTCAGATATTAAAACAATCCATTATGTAAATTTGGAACCAGTCACATAATTTTTTCACAGTATGGTCTATTAATGCATCATCTCTATATTCATCAACACAGGGTAAACCTCTTAGTATCCCCAGTACTAATTTATATGTTTTCAAAATATTGCTCCCAGAAAAGGTGGAAGAAATACTCATGTCACCTGATCTACATATACATATTATCACAGTAATATTCTGGACACAAAATGCAAAGGTCACCATTATGATTGCAATAAAGCCTCAATGGAATGTGAACATGGATTACTAAAAACATCCATGTCCAGTTTGCCTAATGCTCTCAAATGTCAATCCAATTGGTGACTACATTTTTCTTTCTTTTTAAGATTATGTATTCAACCTCAACCCTGTTGAAAATGTCAAATCTTATCACTCACGTTATACTTTGCCTGATTTCCTAATGTCTCTATTGATGTCTGCCTTCCTACATATTTTTCCCAGTTCATCATTGTGCCCAACTTTTCACATATGGTGCCATTTATATTCACTCTCTAACCGAAACCTATTGCTAAAGAACTTTTGGTCCAAATCCTAGACTCACTCTTCCTCCTAAACCTACTGACTATCTTTCTAATCCTACACACTATCCCTTTTTCACTGGATGTTCTCTTCTACATTCAATCATCTGAGGTACAGGGTCTTATGCCATTGTATATCGATTTGCATTGACCTCGGTGCAAAACATTACTCAAGCTAAGGATCCCAATCAAGAGCCCAAATCCTTCTGGGCTTCAAATATTACCTAGATTTCTGTTTTCATACTTATATTTTACCTCTATATTCTTATAAATATTGCTGGTTCCCAATACCATTATTCATCCAGCAGAATGATTCCTAAGCCAAATGGAACATGCTATTAACCCTAACCATACAATGTTCCCTCAATCTCACTTTACAGAAGAGCAGGGATAAAGTTGATATTACAATACAGGAAGTTAGGAGATCTTCCACCTGCTGAGTACCTCAAAATCCATGCAGAAATAATCCCTGGAGAAGATGTAGGCAGCTATGAAAGACCTGAAAGAACAAAAGTCATATTCCATGGCAAACAACATGGTCAGGATGAAAGGATGTGTCTGAGTCAGCCTCTCTATTCTTAATGCAGGGAAGATGGACCAAAGCAGGCCTGTGTGGAGAGCTGTTCCCAGGTGACTATGGTTTCTATACCATTCTAACATGTGAAAGTATCACAGGAAGTAGGGCAGCCTCCATGTCAGGAGACACTAGGATGCAACTGTTAGGACAAAGTAGTGGCCAAGACAGGGACCTCATTTATTTCCTGAAGGTAGTGACCTCACCTCATTTCCTTGGCGATGGAACTCTCTGAATTTTGTGATCCAGGAAGCCAGGCACCAGAGCCAGTCCAAGTCCCAGTCGCAGTGGGCTCACTTGTTTGGATTTACTAAGGACAGAGTCAGTCTTTCTTGGTACCTACTGATGTAAGGGTTGCCAAATACTAAGAAAGCTCTGAAGAGGGGTCTTTCCTGAGAGGACAGGAATTGGCTCACCACTGCCTCCTGACAACTTCACAGAGTTGACCAAGGAGACCAGATCTGAGACAGAAAGGCCATTTGTGGGGAACATCGTATGGCCTACCAGTCAGAGGACACTCCAGATAGTGACAGACCTACTTGGGGGAAGGAGTTGCATTTGTGGGTGTTGGTTTGTGTTTGTGGTTTTTTTTCCATGTTCTGAGAATAGGTAAAAAAGGAGGTTTGTTTGGATTGGAGTGGACTGTTTCCAGTAAGTCATTTGACAAGGAGACTGTTTCTATGTCCGTGTATCCCACTGTGTTTTTCTTTGTGGATATTAGAAAAAAATAGCTCATTGGGTGTGTCCTGTCTAGTAGAAAGCTTCCCAGCATGCATCCTTTCCAATTAATGAATGGACTGAGGCTTGCCTTATCCATGGGCAACACCTGATATCTACCTAATTTTCCATTTTTTCATGAATTCTGGCCACTCTCAAGATTAGTATCATGTATTTTTGTACAAGATATGTACCACCTCCAAGCTCTGTGACATGGCCATGTACTGGATAGCTGAAGGGAATGGCGAGCAACTCAGAAAACTCACATATTAGAGTAACAAGGAAAGTCTCCGTGGAGAAACCCTGCTTGGGGCCTTTTGATTACCTATTGTTCTGTTGCTCTGAATGTCAGAAAGGTCTTTGCCTCAGGCCACCCCTTTGTGAAGCCTGAAGAAAACAGTTTTCAAATGGAAATGAATGGGCATCACCTGTGGCTCTTTGCTTCATTGCTTTGGAAATGGATGTATCTGAATCAGCCTCTTGGCCCTGTGTGAGCCTGTGGTTTAGATTTTAAGCACCTGATGAATCTAAAGAAAGATCCCATGTGGGCATCCAAAACCTAAATGGAAAAAAGATCAGTCATTGTGGATGAAGCCTCTCGACTTCCTCTGTAAGATTCCTGACCTCCATCAAGTGAGAATAGGGATCATTTGTGTCAAATAAGTTCTTCAAAGGGCTGCAGAGGGGAGACAATAGGTGCTTGGGTTTTCTTATAACTCCAATTCACACTAAAAATCTATACCCCACAGTCAGTAGGCCTCAAATTTGAGAAGTGGAGTAGTATTAACGGCAGGCCTATTTGATCACTTCTGGTTCACACTAAGGTTGTCCAAGCCACCCTGACTTTAGGCAAATGAGGGACAAGGGAGATTATTTTTGACACTGTCTTGGGCTGTGCCCCTCATGGAAACCTCCAGCTAGAGGTTATGATTAGTGTCTATATAAAAAGATGAAGAGGGCCATGTGAGAGTGTTTTGGTTTTAATTGTCATCATTTGTGTGGCAATTTGAAGAGATGCCTGGGTCCACCTGGGCTTGAACTCTGTTGTGATTCCCCTTAGAGACTGAGTTGTATAACTGACCTCAGAGAAGTATTGCCATGAATTGTGTTGGGATTTCAGGAGGCCACACATGAGATTCACCATTGGAATCTGAGATCTTGGCCCAGGGTGACTTTACACAGAGCACTGGGAATCTAAGCCAGGATATCACAAGATTTTAATTCTGAAAGATTCCAGCCATAGTTAAAACACCAACAGGGAATCTTTAGATCACTTATAAGCAAATTAAAAAACAAAATTTTTTAACAAGAGTAAAAATACTTAGTTAATGTAATGCTACCCTGAATTTTTTGGGTGAGTTTTACTTTATATTCCCTGTTTGAGATCCTAGTAAACTTGAGAGAAAAAAAAAAAGAAAAAAACAAAACTTTTGAACATAACTTTAAATGAAATAAAATCTGACCTACTGCTTTCGTAGTCATTCTCACATGTAGTAAGATGGGACACAGAGCCTTATCTCAGGTAATACAGGGCTCTTTATAAATCATAAGTGTTTTAGTTCTAAAGCTGATCTTCGTTTTTTAATATCCTTTTACAAAGTTTACATAAATTGTTTGAGGTCACATGAACATTAGCTAACACCATATAATATCACTTTTGAAACATGAATTAAAGAATGGCTGAATGTTTTTAACATTCAAATAGATTAGGCTCTCATTAATTTAAAAATACATTTAAATTGTTGCACAATGTAAAGTGTAACATAAAACTTTACATATCTTATTGATAACAGGTAAATAAATCCCCAATATATATTTTATTTACCATACAACTTCAGAACACCAGCTTGATATAATGCTCTTTTAATGTTTCTACCTTATCGAGTTGTATAACTGGAAGATATGAGCACATTAATAGCATCACAGTTACATTGATGTTTCTACATTAACCAAGTTTATCTTTTAAAGAAATGGCAGTACAGTGCTCTAAAATAACAGTTCTGTTTTAAACAGTTGTTTAATTTTTATGGTTGCTTGCTCTGGAAAAAATAAGACTTAATAAACACAATGTTATGAGTAATCTTATGTTTTAAGAAATTTTTGTCTCTTTAACACATGACTAATTTTTACAATCTTACACAGACTTTAGTAGAAAGTCTGTATAAGATTGTAAACATTTTATACAGATTTTGTACTAAAAATTGATAGACCTTAGTATATCAATCAGATATCAAATAAAAACACTCATGAATGAGTAAATCCAAATCAAATTTACTTTACTTTTTAATCAAAATAATAGACAAATGTATTGAACAGTGTAAACCATTTTTTGGTTGAAGGAAAAGTCCTAGAACAAAGTCATATAGACCTTTGGTAGACAATAATATTTTATTAGATTTTTGAACACCTAGAAAAACTTATAGGCATAAATTTGAAGACATTTATATTTATCTGTTTATCCAATCTAAATTGAAACATTTAAACCACGTGAATTAAAGATCTGTGGTCCACTTTTTAAAATTTGTTTTTATGAGCGCTTTTTTATATGAGTGCTCCTTATATATGTTAATTTGTGTATCATTTGAATGATATACGGACATATGTGTATATGTATATATATATATATATATATATATATATATATATATATATATATATATATAGAGAGAGAGAGAGAGAGAGAGAGAGAGAGAGAGACATAAAACACATAACAAAAGTGTGCACACCTAATAATAGTGAAGGCCTTGTAGCTTTTCACAGGTGAAATCACCATTGCAATGTTTTTAAAACTCCACAGTTGGTCAAAGATAAAACTGATCAGAAAAACATTAACCTAGGTCTGTAGGATCAAAATCATAAACTCAAAAAAAAAAAGAATCTAAGAAAAAATTATGAGTCCTAGAAAAAATGACTGGCCGGTAATTAGTAAATACCATACAATTTACCATTTTTTTCCCTTAGGCCTCAGATCAGTCTCCTACTGAGCTTACAGGAGACTTTCATTTGCATTTCAACAGAAGTCCTGGCTGAGGTCTGGAAGGAGCAGGAAAAAACTGCTATTCTGAGCAGACACCTCAGGCCTAAGGCATTTTAACCATAATTTTCTGGTTAGGATGTTGAAAATTATGCTACAAGTTTAAGATACAATTCACAAAATTTTATATCTTTACATCTTGTTTTGTCAACAGATATCATACTATGATTTACTATCCTTGTCCAAATTAATGCACTGGTAAACACAGTGATATTTTCCCAGGCTACCCAATTCAGAATTGGAGAAAAAAAGACTGCATGATTGGGAAGTTACTTGCCAACTTGGAAGTAGAGTTCTTTAGTTTTCCATCCTAAGTATTTAAGTTCTCTGGCATGAATTATCTGAAATCAAAAACTAAACAATTACCTAAACCCGACTTTTAACTGCAATATTGTGCAATGCTTCAAAAAACGCATTCAGATACCAGATTTTTACAATAAAACATCATCATTTAGACACACATTCAGCTAAGATCATTCTCAAGAAACAATTTATAATATAAACACATTATTGCACATGTCTTAAAGTGCCAAAAACAAAGGCACAAGACAGACAGAAAGGAACTCCAGAATATGGCTGACAGACAGAAGCCTTTAAAACAGAGCAGATAAGAGAAAAATCTCCTGCACCAGTGGCACCACAGATGTCCCCACAAGGGGACCAGATGTTTTCACAGAGAAGCTACCTGAAATGTAAAATCAAGGGTCTCCATGGTGACTTTACTGCATTTAGTGTCCCCTTTTTATTTTTCTCTTTTAAAAGAAGACAGAGGTGTCATAATTCTTACAGTGCAGGGAAGGAAGGAGGGAATTCCCTGAAGCAACAGGGCTTTGGCAGTTGCTGGGGTCCCTCAGTCCCTCCTTTTACTTACAGGATTAGCTCTTCTGTTTCGGGTCCACTCCAAGCATGCACCATCTCCTAACATTTCAGTCGTCAGCTCTCAAAAAGTTCTGGGACGGGGCCGGGTATCAAAATTTGTAACTTAAAGTTCGGTTTCTGACCCTGAAGCAAATTAATGCTAATTTAATAATGAGGACAGGGTTTTGAGAAAAAGAAAATGGAGGTTTATTGCTTTGCTAACAAAGGAAAAACAAGGGGACTCTGCCAAAAGGTTGTGACTCTCATGATCTGGAGGGACAAGGGATTTTAAAGAGTTTCACTTGTTAACCTGGGGTATACTCAGTTCTTCGTTCCCCAGCAGGCATTGCCCTGTGCAGTGGGTGTGCTCCAGGCAGCCAGCTAGGGGCTTCTTTCTTCCTGCTTAACAAAGGTGGGTAAAGTTCATCACAGTTCCTTAAAACACAGTCGAAAGGGTGTCAGGCTTACTTGCTTTGTTACCCTTTTTCACGTCCAATATCCTTAAAATTTTACCACAGAAATCAAACAAAAAAACGCACAAAAAAAAAACAACAAAAAACATATAGACCACAGAACAAAACACAGAAAAACAGAATCCTGGTGCCGAAACAGAAAAACAGAGGAGCAATGCAACATCTTGCTAAAGCTCCAGGGTAGGAGCGTGTGTGTGCCCATCGGCACCTCTCTACCCTTCCAGAGGAATTCCCTACAGAACAGAACAGAGGACAGCATGATTCTCATTACTGTCCTGGACAGGAGTGTATGTGAGCCTCCCCAGGCCACCTCTCTGTCATCAGAAGAGATCTCCCTTAACCAGATATCAGATGTTATAAAGGCGCCACTTACCTATGGAGGCCTCCTCCACCAGGGGCTTGATAATAGTTTTAGTGTGGTGGTTCACTGCAGTGCTCCCCAGACTGACGGCTCACTCCAAGGCCTTGGAACATCTCAAGTTGTGCACCTCCTAGAGTGGTTCTCCAGCCCAGTGCCCTGGAGGGAAGGCCAGCTTCAGAATTTTCAGCAGTCTGGTTTTGTGATCTGCTCGGGCAGGGTCATCTCACTGGGGAACTCCAAAATTTTGGACTAGGATGCAAGAAAAGACCACTGACTCCAATTAAAATCAAATTAAGGCAAGCTTATTATTTCAACAGGCTGGGCTGCCTCTCCTTCCCAAAATGGCGGGAACAAGACAGCAACCCCACCTTTCCTACAGCCCAGCTATATAGCCCAGAAAGTTACACAAACGGGTGGTTACAGATAACAAAACTTTGAAAGCATCACACTAATGGTAGTTTACATTTTTTTTTTTGCTGCCCCCAATATCAGAAATAATGAGGACCATTAGGGCCTCAGAGAGGGTTGTTGTCTGGCCAGGGAAGGCCAATATTTATGAGGTGTCACTAAAGTTTCAGAAAGTACTGTTATCTGGTCAGAGAGCCAGGTGTGGATGAGTTCAAGGCACGGGCAGGCGTTCCAAGCAGGTTCAGAATTTGCAGTAATTTAGAGTAAAGCCAAAATTATCTTTTCACGGCTTTGTGGCAAGATGGTTCCCAATTTTAATAAAAAATCAGATTGGGTCTATCAAGCCTCTCCCTTACTTTTGGAAACTCCTCTGCAAACTCCAATGTTGTGAACTCCCGAGCATTTTAATTCCAGATATGTATTCACAGAATTTCTAACTCTTCTATTCCAATTGTGTCTTTCTTGGGGCGAAGGTAATATCAAGTCATTGTTCTGGATGAGAGTGGAAATATTTTTGTGTAGCACATATTTGCATACACATTTAGGAGATCACTCCTCCTAAACACTGTTGGAACAGAAAATTCAAACTATGGGGGAGCTTCTTAGTTGAACAACATTATTCATGAATCCAAGTTCATTAAACAAATAGTTTTGGATCAGTGGATGATATATATTTCAAGATGAATTTCAATTGGCATATACTATGCTACATTTTAATGTCTGTGTGTGTTTTTTGTTTATAATGTTTTGCGATTTATATGGATTTAAAATCAAGTTTCCACAAGATTATTCTCAGAATATTCATCCACCTGAAATACATATTTGTTTCCTAGTACTGAAAACTAACTTCAGTAAATGGTGCATAAAAATCCTAATATGTCTACAGTAACTGACCCAGATTAATATCAATGCAAGTAGATTCCTAGGGGACATGATGTGTATTTTGATGTTCATTTTTATTCAACACTGCTACATTACTATTTCTGCAGCTTATGCACATCATACTGTATATATTTCATTCAAAAGTTCGCAAATTTATATGCATGTGTTTCACATTCAATCACTTCCTGCTTCAGAACACATGAATTCCTCCAGGTTTCTTGACTATTCTTTTCATGATACTTCTTTCCAAACACATTATTTTTGATTTCCATAATCACGTTTGAAGCAAAACTCACACACTTTTCAGGATAAAATATAACCCTAATATTACCATTAGATGTATAAGTGGTTGGAATGAATGATTGCATATCAATATGAGATTTCTTTTATATTTTCAGATATCAATTCAATCCATTATTTAAAGTGGAACCAGTTATATTATTTATACACAGTATGGTTTATTCATGCATAATCTGCATATTCATAGACACAGGGTACACCTATTTGTACCCCAAATACTAAATTATACGTCTACAAAACATTGCTCCAGAAACGGTGGAAGAAATATTCATGTCACCTGATCTACACATACATTTTATCACAATAATATTCTGGACACAAAATGCAATGGTCACACTTATGATTTTAAAAAAGCCTAAATGGAAAGTGAACATGGATTACAAAAAAACATCTAAGTCCTGGTTACCTAATGCTCTCGAATTCAATCCTATTTGTGACAACATATTTGTTTCTTCCTAAGATTATATATTCAAACTCAACCCTGTTGAAAATGTCTAAACCAATTACACACGTTATACTTTTGCTGATTTCCTAATGTCTCTATTTATGTCTGCTTTCCTACATATTTTCCCCTGTTCATCATTGTGACTGACTCTTCACATGTGCTGACATTTACATTCACTCTCTACCCGAAACCCTATTTGTAAAGAACTTTTGGTCCAAATCCTATACTCACTCTTCTTTATAAACCTGCTGACTACCTTGGTAATCCTACGGACTATTCCTTTATGACTAGATGTTCTGTTTGTTATTCAATCATCCGAGGTACAAGATCCAATTTCATTGTATATTGACTTATCTGAGACATCTGTGCAGAATATAATTCAAAGCTAAGTATCCCACTCAAGGGCCCAATGCCCTACTTGGCTTCAAATCTTCCCTAGATTTCTGTTATATTTTACCTATATATTCTTGTAAATATCACAGGTTTCCAATACCATTATTCATCCAGCAGAATGATTGCTAACCAAAATTGAACATATTATTAACCCTAACCATACACTGTTCCCTCAATCTAACTTTAGAGCAGTGCAGGGACAGAGTTGGTCTTACAAAAGAGGAATGTTGGGGATCTTCCACCTGCTGAGAATATCAAAGATCCATGCAGAAATGATCCCCGAAGAAGATGTAGACTGCTATGAAGGACCTGAGAGAGCAAAAGTTAGCTTCCATGGCAAACAACCTGGTCACTATGAAGGGATGTGTCTGAATAAGCCTCTCTCTTTTTAATATAGAGCAAATGGACCAAACCAGGCCTGTGTGGAGATCTTTTCCCCGGTACCAATTGTTGATATACCATTCTAACTTGTGAAAGTGTCACAGGAAGTAGGGGCAGCCTCCATCTCATGGGACCCTTGGAAGCAACTGTTAGGACAAAGTGGTTGCCAAGGCTGTGAGCTCATTCACTTCATGAAGGAAGTGACCTACCTCACTTTCTTGGTGATGGAACTCTCTGAACTTGGGATCCCTGAAAACAGGCAGCCAGAGTCAGGCCCAATAACAGTCACAGAAGTCTCACTTTTTGGATTTACCAAGGAGAGAGTCAATCTTTCTTGGTATCTACAGTTGTGAGGATGGCCAAATGCCAGGAAAGATCTGAATTGGGGTCTTTCCTGAGAAAGCAGGTATTGGCTCACCGCTGGCTCCTGACAACTTCACAGAGTGGGCCAAGGAGTCCAGATTTGAGAATAGAGAAGCCATTTCAGGGGAACATAGTATGGCCCACAAGGCAGAGGACACTCTTGATAGTCACAGACCCTCTTGGGGGAAAAAGGTGCCTTTGTGGGAATGTGTGTGTGTATGTGGTTTTGTCTCATGCTCTGAGAATAGGTAGGAAAGGCGGTTTCTTTGGTTTAGAATGGACTGTTTCTAGTAAGTCATTTGACAAAGCAAGTGTTTCTATGTCTGTGTATCCAACTGTGTCCATGGTTGTAGACATTACAAAAGAAAATGCATCAATGGATGTGTCCTGTCTAGGAGAAAGCTTCCCCACATTCATCCTGCTCAATTTATGAAAGGACGGAGGCTTGCCTTATTGATGGGCAAGACCTGCTGTCTTCCTAAGTTTCTGTTTTCTTCTTGAATTCTGGCCACTCTCCAGAATAGACTCATGGTTTTGTGACCAAGATATGTAGCACCTCAAAGCTCTGTGACATGGCCGTGTACTGGATAGCTGAAGGGAATGGCGAGAATCTCAGGAAACTCAGATATCTGTGTGATCATGAGTGTCTCAGTGGAGAATCCCTGCTTTGGGCCTTTGCTTACCTATTGTTCTGTAGCACTGAATGTCAGGAAGGTCTTTGCCTAAGGCACCACTTTGTGAAACCTGAATAAAACAGTTTTCTAATGGAAATGAATGAGCATCACCTGTCTCTCTTTGAGTAATTGCTTTTGAAAGGGATGTGTCTGAGCCAGTCTGTTGGCTGTGTGTGAGGCTGTGGCTTGCATTCTCAGCACCTGATGGATCTAAAGAAAGATGCCATGTGTGCATCCAAAACCAAAATGGCCAAAAGAGCAGTCATTGTGGATAAAATCTCTTGCCTTCCTCTGTAAGGTTCCTGACCTCTATCAAGTTAGAATAGGAATCCTTTGGGTCAAATGACTTCTTTAAAGCCCTGCGGAGGCTAGCCAATAGGTGCTTGGGTTTTCTCATGACCCCAATGCACATAAAGAATCTAAACCCCACAGTCAGTAGGCCTCAAATTGGAGAAGCTGAGCAGTATTAATGGTAGGCCTTTTTGATCACTTCTGGTTCACAGAAGGGGTGTCCAGGCCACTCTGACTTTATGGAAATGACGAGCAAGAGTGCGTATTTTGGACACTGTCTTGTCCTGCGCTCCTCATAGAAACCTCCAGCTAGAGGTTATGATGAGTGTCTATATGGAAGAAGATGAGAGCCATGTGGGCCTATTTTGGTTTTAATTGTGGTCATTTGTGTGGCAGTTGGAAGAGATGACTGGGTCCACCTGGGTTTGAACTCTGGTGTGAATCCCCTTAGAGACTGAGTTCTGGAAGTGACCTCAGAGAAGTATTGCCATGAATCGAGTTGGGATTTTAGGAAGCCATGCATGAGAGTCGCCCTTATAAACTTAGATCAAGGTCCAGGGTGGCTTTCCACAGAGCACTGGGAATCTCAGCCAAATTATCCCATGATTTTATTCTTAAAAACTTGGCAGCCATACTTGAGAGTCAAAACACACATGGAACTCACATTGTAGACCTCAATAGGCCTGGCTTCATGTAACCTTTTGGCCACTCTATGGGAAGCGTTGCCTATGAAAGTTCTCCAGAGTTTCACTGAAATGAGCTTCCTCAACATTTAATGGTTCTTGAAAGCCACAGTGCCTCCCAACTACATCCTTGAAAAATGGCTAGATAAATACTTTGAAATTTTTGAAATTCCCATGACCAGGTGGCACTGGAGTATCTTTGGATGTCCTGCTGCTGATCATGAGTGTACCAGAGAGTGCCTTGATTGACTGGAATTTATAAAAATAATGTAGAACAGAGATGGTAGTAAGTTGGAGCCTGCTGAGTAGTGGGCCTAGAGCAGTGGTAGCCACGTGTGTGATAAAACATCTGTGGTGGGTCCATGTGATTAGCCCATTTGCTTCCAAATGGCTTGTGACTGACATGGTGCAGCCAGCAGACCCTTATTTGTAAAGGCATCTTTTTATTTGGAGAGCTTTCAAGGTAATTATCAGAATCAGGTTGATATGGTCAAGGGTGCAAGCTATGTGAGAAAGAAGCCTGGTTGTTTCATTCTCCTGCAGACCCTAACCCACCACACGTGACAGAACTCCCTCTAGCACTGTGTCCCAGTTGAATTTGTTGTTCAAAAAGCCCAGTGCAGCAGCAAGAACCAAAAGCCCCAGTGCAGCAGCAAGAACCACCACAAAAATTTGAGGAGGACCAAATGGCTTCACAGTCCACACGGGATGAAACTTAGCCTCCAGTGGCCACACTTTACCTACAAAGAGAGAATTCAGCACTGCTGCCTCAGGTTCATTTGAAAATAAGAATCCATGTTCTCCAGGTCATATAGATGCAGACGCAGCTTTGATGGTCTCACTACAAAAGAAGCTAAAACTCCTTAATACAACATATATTTCAAGTGCCCAGCTTCAGAGGCAGTTTCTCAAGAAGTCTTTAGGCCAGCAGAGCTCAATGTTTGTGGAGTGTTTACCATGTCCCTTACTTTTGGAAACTGCTCTACCACCTCCAAGGTTGTGAACTCCTGAGCATATTCCATTCCAGATTTGCATTCACAGATTTTCTAACTCTTCTCCTCTAATTGTGTCTTACCTGGGGTGAAGGTAATGTCAAGGCATTGTTGTGGATGAGAGTGGGAAGATTTTTGTGTAGCACATATTTGCATACACATTGGATTCATTTTCCAATTTCCCATTAAAAATACTGAATCCCTGACACTAACCCATACCCTACTAGACTCTGACTACTAATCCTAATATGATGGAGAAAAATAACCCAAACATAATAGAAATACAAGCAGTACAGAGAAGGCATGGTGTATAGTTGGACTTGCCTTTTGCATTATGTAGGGTAGGTGTTATAAATCTAGATAATTTTTAATTGAAATAGTTATCCATGTGTTTTTAAAGTTAACAAATATGTGAATTTCTATCTCCCTTTCTCTGTAGCCTATTCAGCAAATGTATTTTTATATGCACATATAGAATCCTAGCTGGTATCACATGTACATACTTGTTTGGAGGCTGACGTGGCAGATAAAAATTATGAGAAGAGATAACTCCTCGTAAATGCTGTTGGATCTTAAAATTCAACCTATGGGTGATCTTCCTAGTTGAACAACATTATTCATAAATCCATGTTCAGTAAAATTAATATTTTTGGATCAGTGGACGATATATATTTCACCATGAATTTCGATTGGCATATATACTGCTACTCTTTAATGTCTGTGTGTGTTTTGTGTTTGTGTGTGTGTATATATATATATATATATATATATATATATATATATATATACAATCTCTAGATTTTTTAAAATATAAAATATATGTGTCTTATTATACACTCCCTAAATACATTCATATTCATGTATGTGGATTTATAATCAAATTTTTACAAGATTATTCTCAGAAATATTCATCCCCCTGAAACACATATTTGTTTACTAGTACTGAAAACTAACTTCAATGAAAGGTGCATACAAATCCTAATATTTCTGCAGTAACTTACCCAGGTTAATATCAATGCAAGTAGATTCCTATGGGACATGATGTGTATTTTGACATTCATTTTTATTCAACACTGGTACAGTACTATTTTTTCAGTTTATGCACATCAAAGGATAAATGTTTCATCCAAAATTTCAAAATTTAAAACTTTTGATTCACTTTCAATCACTTCCTGCTTCAGAACACATGTATTCCTCCATGTTTCTTGACTGGTCTTTCATGAGACTTCTTTGCAAACACATTATTTCCGATTTGCATAATCAATTTTGAAGCAAAACTCACACACTCTTCATGATCAACCGTAACACTAATATTACCATTAGATGTACAACTGGTTGTAATGAATGTATGTATGCCAATATCAATATAAGATTTCCTGTATATTTTCAGATATCAATTTATTCCAATTCCAATTTCTAATGTTGGGTCCAGTTATATTATTTATTCACAGTTTGGTCTATTCATTCATCATCTCTATATTCATCAAAACAGGGTACACCTATTTTTTTCCCCAATACTAATTTATAGGTTGTAAAAATATTGCTCCCCATAATGGTGGAAGAAATACTCATATCACCTGATCTACATATACATTTTTATCACAGTAATATTCTGGACACAAATGTAAAGGTAACACTTATGATTGTACCAAAACCTAAATTGAACGTGAATATATATTACTAAAACCATCCATGTCCAGGTCGCCTAATGCTCTCAAATTTCAATCCTATTGGTGACTACATATTTGTTTCTTCTAATATCATATATTCAACCTCAACCCTGTTGAAAATGTCTAATCCTGTTACTCACTTTATACTTTGCCTGATTTCCTAATGTCTCTATTTTATATCTGCTTTCCTACATATTTTCCCCAGTTCATCATTGTGACTGACTCTTCATATGTGCTGATATTTTCATTCAGTCTCTAAACGAAACCCTATTGCTAAAGAACTATATTTCCAACTCAAAGACTCACTCTTCAACCTAAACCTACTATTTTCCTAATCCTACTGACTATCCCTTTTTGACTGGATGTTCTCTTCGACATTCAGGCATCTGAGGTACTAGGTTTTATTCCATTGTATGTAGATTTACCTGCGACCACATTGCAGAATGTAATTCAAAGCTAAATATCATAATCAAGGGCCCAATGCCCTTCCTGGCTTCAAATCTTACCTAGATTTCTCTTTTCATACTTATATTTCAAATACATATTCTTATAAATATTTCAGGTTCCCAATACCATTATTCATCCAGCAGAATGATTCCTAACACAAATAAAACATGTTGTTAACCCTAACCATACACTGTTCCCTCAATCTAAATTTACAGAGGGAAGGGACAGAGTTGGTCTTACAGTAAAGAAATGTAGGGGGTCTTCCACCTACTGAGACCCTCAAAGTTCCATGCTGAAATGATCACTGGAGAATATATACGCAGCTATGAAGGACCTGAGAGAGCAAAAGTCATGTTCAATGGCAAACAACCTGGTCAGGATGAAGGTTTCTGTCTGAATCAGCCTCTCTATTCTTAATGTAGAGAAGATGGACCAAACCAGGCCTGTGTGGGTAGCTGTTCCCGGGTGCCTATGGTTGATATAAGATTCTAACTTGTGAAAGTGTCACAGGAATTAGGGACAGCCTCCTTTTCATGTGAGACTTGGAAGCCACTGGTTGGACAAAGTGATTGCCAAGGCAGTGACCTCATTCAGTTCCTGAAGGAAGTGACCTCACATCACTTCCTTAGTGAAGGAAATCTCAGAACTTGAGATTCATGAAGCCAGGCACCCAGAGTCAGTCCCAGTCCCAGTCCCAGTGGTCTCACTTGTTTGGATTTACCAAGGACAGAGTAAGTCTTTCTTGGTACCTATTGATGTGAGGATTGCAAAATGCCAGTAAAGCTCTGAAGAGGGGCCTTTCCTGAGAAAGCAGGTAGTGGCTCACCTCTGGGTCCTGACACCTTCACAGAGTTGGCCAAGGAGACCAGATCTGAGACATTTCAGGCCATTTAGGGGGAAAATAATATGGCCCACCAGTCAGAGGACACTCCGGATAGTAACAGACCTTCTTGGGGGAAGGAGCTGCCTTTGTGGGTGTTGGTTTGTGGTTTTGTCTCATTTTCTGAGAATAGGTAGGCAAGGCGCTTTATGTGCTGTGGAATGAACTGTTTATTGTAAGTCATTTGACAAGGCGAGTGTTTCTATGTCTGTTTACCTCACTGTGTCCGTGGTTGTACTCATTAGAAAAAAAGAATGCATCAATGGATGTGTCCTGTCTAGTAGAAAGCTTCCCAGAATTCATCCTGCCCAATTTATGAATGGAGTTCAGATTGCCTTATCAATGGGTAACACCTGCAATCTTCCTAAGTTACAGTTTTCTTCCAGAATTCTGGCCCCTCTCCAGAATAGTCTCATGGTTTTGTCTCTAAGGTATGTACCACCTCCAAGCTCTGTGACATGGCCATGTACTGGATAGCTCAAGTGAATTGTGAGCATCTCAGAAAAATCAGAAATATGTGTGACCACTAAATCTCAGTGGAGAAACCCTGCTTTGGGCCTTTTTTTTTTAATTAATTTTTATTGTAGGTTGTTCAAAACATTACATAGTTCTTGATATATCATATTTCACACTTTGATTCAAGTGGGATATGCACTCCTTTTGCTTACCTATTATTCTGTTGCTATGAATGTCACGAAGTTCTTTGCCTCGGGCCACCAATTTGTGAAGCCTGAAGAAAACAGTTTTCAAATGGAAATGAATGGGCATCACCTAGGGCTCTTTGCTTAATTGCTTTGGAAAGGGGTGTGTCTGAATCAGCCTCTTGGCCCTGTGTGAGGCTGTGGCTTAGATTCTCAGCACCTGATGGATCTAAAGAAAGATCCCATGGATGCATACAGAACCAAAATAGCCAAAAGAGCTGTCATTGTGGATGAAGACTCTCGCCTTCCTTTCAAAGGTTCCTGACATCTATCAAGTGAGAATAGGGATCCTTTGGGTCAAGTGAGTTATTCAAAGCCCTGCAGAGGCTAGCCCATACGTGCTTGGGTGTTCTCATTACTCCAATTCACATAAAGAATCTAAACCCCACAGTCAGTAGGCCTCAAATTGGAGAAGCCAAGCAGTATTAATGGCAGACCTATTTGATCACTCCTCGTTCACAGTCAGGGTTTCCAGGCCACACTGATTTTAGGCAAATCGGGGGAAAGGTAGGTTATTTTGGACATTGTCTTGGTCTGTGTCCCTCATGGAAAACTCCATCCAGAGGTTATGATGAGGGTCTACATGGAAGAAGATAAGGACCATGTGGGAGAATTTTCTTTTGAATTGTGGTAAGTTGTGTGGCAGTTGGAAGAGATGCCTGGGTTTACCTGGGCTTTAACTCTGGTGTGATTCCCCTTAGAGTCTGAGTTCTGGAACTGACCTCAGAGAAGCATTGTCATCAATTGTGTTTGAATTTTACTAGGCCATGCATGAGAGTTGCCCTTGGAACCTGAGATCTAGCCCAGAGTGGCTTTCCACAGAGCACTGGGAATCTCAGCCAGGATATCACATGATTTTATTCTGAAAGACTTTGCAGCCACAGTTGAGTCAAAACACGCATGGACCTCACATTGTAGACCTCAATGGGCCTGACTTCATGTGACCTTTTGGCTACTCTTTGGGAAGCCTTGCCTGTGAGTGTTCTCTAGAGCTTTCATTGAAATGAGCTTCCTCAACATTTAATGGTTCCTGAATGAATTGAAACCCCCAGAGCCTCCAACTTCATCCTTGACAAATGGCTTGATAAATACCATGAAATTTTTGAAATTCCCATGACCAGGTGGCACTGGAGAACTTTTGGATGTCCTGTTGCTGATGATGAGTGTACCAGACAGTGCCTTGATTTACTGGGTTTCATGAAATTTGTGTAGAACAGTGATGCCAGTAAGTTGGATCCTGCTCATTAGTGGGCCTAGAGCAGTGGTGTGAAGGTGTGTGATAAAACATGTGTGGTGGTGACATGTGGATCTGCCATTGGCTTCCCAAAGGCTTGTGACTGACATGGTACAGCCAGCAGACCCTTCTATGCAAAGGTGTTTTTTATATAGAGAGGTTTCAGGGCAATGTTCAGAATCAGGTTGCTATGGAAATGGGGGCAACTTATGTGGAATTGAATCCTGGTTGGTGCATTCTCATGCAGACCGTGACCCTCCACACGGGACAGAACTCTCTCCAGCACTGTGTCCCAGTTTAGCTCCTTGTATTTCATGAAGCAAATACCAAACTCCCAGTGCACCTGTGAGAAACACCACGAAAATTGGAGAATGACCAAATGGCTTCACAGTCCACACGTGGAGACACTTACAACCCAGTGACCATAGTTAAACTACAAAGAGAGTATTCAGCATGGCTGCCTCATGTTCATTGGAAAATTAGAAACAATATCCTCCAGGTCACATTGTTGCACACCCAGATTTGATGGTCTCCCAACAAAGGAAGCTAAAGCTCCTAACAACAACATATATTTTTAAGTGCCCAACCTCAGAGGAAGTTTCTCAAGAAGTCTTTACACCAGCAGAGCTCCATGTTTGAGAAATGTTTACCCTGTCCCTTACTTTTGAAAACTCCTCTACCACCTCGGAGGTTGTGAACTCCTGAGCATTTTTCATTCCTGATATATATTCACAGATTTTCTAACTTTTCTCCTCTAATTGTGTCTTACTCGGAACAAAGGCAATGTCAAGGCAATGTTCTGGATGAGAGTGTGAACATTTTTTGTAGCACATATTTACATACACATTGCATTCATTTTACAATTTTCCATTCAAAATACTGAATCTCTGACATGAACCCATACCCTACTAGACTCTGACTACTACTCCTAATATGATGGAGAAAAATAACACAAACAGAATAGGAATACAAGCAGTTAGGAGAAATCATAGTGTATAGTTGTACTTGTATTTTGCATGATTAATGGTAGGTGTTATAAATCTAGTCAATATTTAATTTAAATAGTTCTCCATGTGTTTTTAAGGTTAACAAATATGTGAATTCCTGTCTCCCTTTCTCTGTATCCTATTTAGCACATGTACTTTTAAATGCACATATAGAATCATACCTGGTATCACATGTACATTTTTGTGAGGTGGCTGATTTGGCAAATACAATTTGTGAGAAGTGATCACTCCTCTTAAACGCTGTTGGAACTGAAAATTCAACCTATAGGTGAGCTTCCTAGTTGAACAACATTATACATAAATCCATGTTCAATTAAAGAAATATTTTTGCATCTGTGGATGATATATATATCATGATAAATTTCGATTGGCATATATATTGCTAATTTAATGTCTGTGTGTGTGTGTGTATTTTGTGTGTGTGTGTATGTGTGTGTGTGTGTGTGTGTATATATATATATATATATATATATATATATATATGTATATATACTCTCCAGAAATATATGTGTCTTATATACACTCTCTAAATTCATTCATGTTCATGTATATGGATTTATAATCAACTTTTCACAAGATTTTTCACAGAAATATTCATCCACCTGAAATACATATTTGTTTCCAGTACTTAAAACTAACTTCAGTTTATTTTGCATACAAATACTATTATTTTTACAGTAACTGACCCAGTTTAACATCAATGCAAGTAGATTTCAGTGGGACATGATGTGTATTTTGAAGGTCATTTTTATTCAGCACTGGTACAATACTATTTCTTCAATTTATGCACATGATAGGATATATATTCCATCCACAAGTTAGCAAACTTATAGGCAGTTGTTTCACTTTCATCACTTCCTGCTTCAGAACACATAAATTCCTCTAGGTTTCTTGACTGGGCTTTTCATGAGACTTCTTTCCAAACACATTATTTTTAATTTCCATGATCACTTTTGAAGCAAAACTCACACACTCTTCATGATAAACCATAATCCTAATATTACCATTAGATGTATTAGTGGTTGAAATGAATGTATGTATATCAATATAAGATTTCCTGTATATTTTCAGATATCAATGGAATCCATTATTTAAATTTGGAACCCATTGTATTATTTATTCACATTATGGTCTATTCATGCATTATCTCTATATTCAGAGTCACAGGATATACCTATTTGTACCCCCAATACTAATTTATACATCTTCAAAATATTGCTCCCAGAAATGGTGGAAGAAATACTCACGTCACCTTATCTACATATACATTTTATCACAGTAATATTCTGGACACAAAAAGCAAGGATGAAACTTATTATTTTACCAATGTAAAGGTCAGGCGAGTGTCGGAGGAAGAGACTACCAGAGACTGTCTCATGCAACAGCCAAGGATTTATGGGGGTCCAGCATGCTGGGGTCAGAGCTCCCTTGAATAGAGCACAGAGTCCTGAGAACAGCTTAAGCAGAGCTTATATACTTTCCTTGGAGAGGGCAGATAGGAAAGTTTATTGATGGGTCAGGGCGAGTGGGCGGTTTGCGTCCAAATGGGTGAGGAAGTACATTCAGCAGTTTTGCAGTTGGGTACAGCACTTTCAGGGAACTAGATTAGCAAACAGTTCTCAAGACATCAACAGTGTTTTGTTAAGCATACCGAAAAACTGGAAGTGACAAGTACCTATTTTATTAACCTTTCATTCCCCACTTCTTCTTTTGGTTACTTTTAATCATAAAAATGATCATTGGGGGTGTCACATTTTATGTTTACTAGTGTGGTATATTGTTTTCTGATTACCATAAGTTTAACTTGTCCAATTTGAGCATGGAGAAAGGAAACTACACGGTTGATCAAACAGGGTCCTACAATTACCAATAATATGAGGATTATTAATGGACCGGCCAGGGCTGATGAAAATGTAGTTAATGAGGGGGCTTTGTGAACCAAGACTCAAACCACCTTTTTTGGGCCTCTCTCTCTTGTTGATGCTCTTCAAGGCATCTTCTTAATTTAATCATAGATTCTTTTACAACTCCAGTATGGTCGGCATAAAAACAACATTCTTCCCTCAATGCAGGACGAAGGCCCCTTCTCTCATGAAGAGGAGGTCCAACCCTCGACTGTTCTGTAAAATAACTTCAGAGAGAGAGGTTAAAGATTCGTGTAAAGCTGTGAAGGAGGTTTTTAATATCTTTAAGTTTTGGTCTATTACTGCTTCTAATTGGGTCATTTGTTGTGTCCCATGGACCAGGGCAGTGGTTCCTGTGCCCACCCCTGCAGCAACTCCTATTCATAATAGGATGACTAAAGTGAGGGATACAGGTTCCTGGCAGAACCGGGTTGTTTGCCCCCCCTATTTGATATTTAAATGTACCTGCGTCATGATAGAGCACTCTGGAAAACATCTGCACCATTACATAATTAATCACATCTGTTGACCATTTTATGAAAACATAAACAATGTTTAAGTGTATAGAATTGTACTGCTGTAGAGATGGACAAGGCAAGGTACCTAAGATAGCACAGAAGACAGGAAAACAGTCTTATTTGGTTGCATCCGGATTTAGAGGGCATTGCTTCTGTTGTAATCAATTAATCCCTGAACCCAAAGTTTAGGTTGTTTCAGAATTTTGTACCCAGCATGTAAGGGAAGGGGCTCAGAAGTTCACAGTCTGCAGAAGTTCACAAAAAGCAGTTTTTGTTTCTGTTTTTTTTTTCCTCTGTTCTGGGAAAGTTAACTTCTTAAGGACACCTGGGAGGGGGAGAGCTTTTTTCTTCTTTTTTTTTTCTTTTCCTCCCTGCCAGCTGTTACCATGGAGCCCAGTTGGTAACTTCTATATCTTAGAAATGTAGCCATCTCTATGAAGCCCCAGCTCTAGGGCAGAGGCCTTCTTCATATATTTTGTTAAAAACTACTAAGGGGGTGTCTAGCTTAGGAGTGCTGATTTTTCCAGCCAGTGGCCAAGTAGAACAGAGCAACACGAATAGAGGAAGTTTATCTACATTGAACTCTTTTATAGGAACTGTGTTGCTGAAAGGCTTAAAGTCAGCCATGGTGAAGACTTCTGGAGAAGGTCATTTAAGACTTTTCTGTGGGCCTGATACAGAGGGGAAGACAGGGAAGGCAGGGGATGAGAGCAGCTCCGTGGATCTGAGGATGAGGAAAAAGAGATATAAAAGAATTATGGGAAAGGGGTTTGGGATTTTCCTGGCAACAAAACTTGAGCAGTAGAACAGGTAGAGCAGAGGGGAAGACGGGAGTGAGTATCCCAAAAAGCCTGTGAGGGACTTTAAATTCTTAGTAACCTGTTTTCAGTGATGACAAAGCAACTTTAAAGGCCATTTTAATTACATCTTTGATAGGCGTCTGAGGGCACTCCTTAGCTGGTTTGAGCTTTGGGTTAGCTGGTAAGAGGACCTGGTGGGACCCGGTGTGGGCACTGACAGGAGGAGAGAGGAGTGAGTGGGTGGAAGGGTACCTCAGTACCTGCAAGCTCAGCAAGGGGCAATGGTCTGAGAACCGACGGAAATTTGGGTTTTTGATCTAGTAACTGGAGCTGAGAAATCAGGTTGCTGATGTGGGAGTGACAGCAGAGAGTCTGGGGCAGAAGGCTGCGGGTGAGTATCTATTGGAGAAGCATAGTTCAGGATTTGAGCATAGGAGGGAAAAGGCCTACACGTAGGGGAATTTCCTTCCACACTTTTGAGCACTTGTCGAAGTTGAAAAGGTCACGCAAAATTTGAGGATCTAGAGACCCTTCTGGTGGCCATCGGTTTTTGTTATCTAACTGGTAATATGGCCAATGCTGTGTACTGAATTTGATGAGGAGTTTTGCTTCCACCAGGTAGCCCCTGTATCCTCACATCCCCATTATTTACAGAATAAGTTGGCTTTTCCCCCACACAGTCGTGGCTGTTTTTGGCTTTGGTAGTCCGCCAGGCAAACATAGTAATCTAGGCTAGCCAACCTGCATCTGGCTCGCGTGTCCCTACATCCATAATGTTTGTTTCCATTATCTATTGTATGGAAAGTATTTAATGGAATTTTTGGGGATCCTCTTCATCAGGGATTTCCCAATAGGAAAGACGTATAGCCAGCTGACAAATTTCTTGGTGGAGAGATGGCCACCAGGTCCCTAAGTGGGCTGTATGTGCGATAGACCATACTTCTTGTCTAGTAGGATTTGTGATCAGCCATCGCTGCTGAACGGGTTGATGAGGGTTAGGACTACTGGTGACCAATTGGAGAGTCTATAGTCTTATTCACATGGCGAATATACAATTTGAAAATGTTACCAGTCTTTTTCATTTTTCAGCCAGATTCTGGACAGGGCACAGGCTTGAGATGAGAATTCGGAACCAGGAAGTGATTCCGTCTAACTTTAGCACTGTAGGTGTTATAAGTAGCACCTGGTATGGTCCTGTCCAGCCGGGTTCCAGGGATGACACCTGATGTTGTCTTATGTAGACAAAGTCTCTTACTTGATATAGATGTGGAGTACCCTCTTCAGCAGGTTGGTAGGCAGTGGCCAGCTGTTTCCACAGGTATTGCTGAGTTCCTTCCAGAACTTTAAGTCTGTCAAGCAAGGTGGTGTGGAAGGGATCGTTAGATCTTTGAGTTAGGGTTAGGTCCCTTACTGGAGATGGGGCCCCATAGAGAATTTCATAGGGGGTGAGGTTACACAAAGAAACAGAGGGAGTATTTCTTGCATGAAATAGTGCATAAGGCAGGAGCATAGTCCAATCTTTTATGCTACTCTTTAAGCTTAATTCCGTTTAGGTCTCTTTAATGGTTCTATTTAATTTTTTTACCTGTCCTGAACTCTGGGGTCTATAAGCACAATGTAACTTCCAATTAATCCCCAGGGTCCTGGCTAACCCCTGAGTTACCTGGGCCATGAACGCTGGTCCATTATCAGACCCTATTACCTTAGGCAGGCCGTACCTTGGAAAAATATCTTTCAGGATCTTCTTGACCACCATTTGCGCCTTTTTTTTTTTGGGGGGGGGAGGCTTCAATCCATCCTGAAATATATCTACAAAGAGTAGGAGATATTTAAGTCCATACCATGCTTGCTTAATTTCAGTAAAGTCCACTTCCCAGAATTGTCCTGGTCTGGTTCCTCGTAGGTGCTTTCCTGCAGGAAAGTTGGAAGGGTAAGCATTAACCTATTGACAGACCCGACAGGCTTTTTTTTACCTGTTCAGTTATTTCCTTTCACTGTGAGTCGGTTAGTGGAAAACTCTGTTCTTGATCCTTCAGGAATGCCTGCAATTTCTTTGAACCAAGGTGAGTGAACTGATGTACATTTTTAACGTAGTGTAGTGCTTTCTGAAATTTCAGGCTTTGCTCAGTGAAGTTGAGGAGTACAGTGTCAGTGTCCTTAGATATTATCAAAAGCTTGCTGGATCTCAGGGGTCCATTAGAATTGGGCATCTCCTTTAACAGCGGGTGTAAATGAGAAGTTAAGGACCCAAACACAGGAATCCTTAACCTGCAAAACCCAGCAGTCCCAAGAAACTCTCTGTGTTGTCTGCTGTTAGATGGGGGTGGTTTCTGCAAAACCGTTTGATTTCTGGGCTCAGTGAGCCATCGTTTACTGCCCCTAAAGGAATAGCCCAGGAAGATTACTTCTTGCTGGCAAATTTGGGCCTTTTAGGAAGAAGCTCTATACCCGAGTTGAGGAAGCTCACATAATACTGCTTGGGTCCCAGATTCACAGATATCCTTGGTGTTGGGTGCCAGTAGCAGGTCATCCACGTATTGAAGCTGGGTGACTTCGGGGTGCGTAGTTCTGAAGCTGTTGAGATCTCTTTGGAGGGCTTCATCAAAGAGAGTGGGGGAGTTTTTCAACCATTTTGGGGAGTCTAGTCCAAGTTAGTTGACCACACGTTCCAGTTTCTGGGTCTACCCACTAGCAAGCAAACAGCAACTGACTATATTTATGCAGAGGCAAGCAAAAGAAAGCATCTTTTAAGTCCAGAACAGTATACCATTTCCTCTCAGGGTTCAGAGTGATAAGCAGATTGTACGGATTAGGTACACTGGGGTGAATGTCCTACACTCTGTTGTAGGTCTCTCTTATGTCTTTAATGGGGGATAGTCCCCGGCTCCTGGCTTTTTATACTGGTACCGGGGGAGTGTTTTAGGATGATTGACAAGGCCTTAGGACCCTAAGGCCAGATATTTCTGAATATGGGGCCTTATCCCATCTTTAGCTTTTTTGCTCAGAGGATATTTTTTGACATTGATTGGGGAGGCTGAGGTTTTGAACTCCACTGTTTTTGGAGGTTGTTTCATGGCTAGTCCTAACCCAGCAGTTTTTTTCCAGGCATCTGGGTAATCTGTTATCCATTTCTGGGGTAGCTTGCCTGTTTGATCAGTCTTGGGGGGTGTGAAGAGTTGCTGTTCATCTTCTACTGACATATTTAAAGCCGTGAATATAGGAGTTTATACTAAAGGATTTAGAAATATCATTTTGGGGCCTTCATGGTTAAAAGTCATTTTGGCCCGGAGCTTGGTGAGCAGATCTCTGCCCATCAATGGGGCCAGGCATTCTGGGATTATTAGGAAGGAGTGATGGATTTTTCCTTTCCTCATGTCCATGGTTTTCTTAGTTGTCTAATTCCCATATTTACTGGTGTTAGCACTTTGAACTAGAGAGCTTTTATTTGATAGAGGGCCCAGTGGGGCCTTAAGGACTAAGTATACTGCCCCTGTATCCACTTCAAAGATTACTGGGGTCCCCTCCACATCAAAAGTTACCCTGGGTTTATTGGGAGTCTAGCAATCTGGGGCTCAGTGCTCACTTGAATAGAGCAGAGAGCAATGAGAACAGCTTAAGCAGAGCTTATATACTTTCCTTGAAGAGGGCAGGGAGGGAAGCTTATTGATGGGTCAGGGCGAGTGGGCGGTTTGCGTGCAAACAGGTGAGGGTGTACATTCTCTGTTTGGCAGTCAGGGACAGCACATTCTGGGGAAAAAATTAGCAAACAGTCCTCAAGGTTTCAACAGTGTTTTGTTAAGCATACAGAAAAACAGGAAGTGACAAGTACCTATCTTATTAACCTTTCACCAAATCCTAAATGGAAAGTGAGCATGGATTTCTAAAAACATCCATTTCCAGGTTGCTTAATGCTCGCAAATCAATCCTATTGGTGACTACATATTTGTTGCTTTCTAAGATTATATATTCAACCTCAACCCTGTTGAAAATGACTAATACTAACCCTCACTTTATGCTTTTCCTGATTTCCTAATGTCTCCATTGATATCTGCTTTCATACATATTTTCCTGAGTTCATCATTGTGACTGACTCTTTACATGTGCTGAAATTTACATTCACTCTCTATCCGAAACCCTATTGCTACAGAACTTTTGTTCGAAATCCTATACTCACTCTTTTTTCTATACCTACCAACTATCTTCCTAATCCTACCGACTATCCCTTTTTGACTGGAAATTCTCTTTGACAATCAATCATCCAAGGTACAAGGTCCTATGCCATTGTATATCAATTTATCTGAGACATCTGTGCAGAATATAATTCAAAGCTAAGTATCCCAATCAACAGCCCAATGCCCTTCTTGGATTCAAACCTTATCTAGATTTCTGTTTTCATACTTATATTTCACCTATATATTCTCGTAAATATCGCGAGTTCCCAATACCATTGTTCATTCCTCAGTATGATTTCTAACCTAAATCAAACCTGTTATTACTCTAACCATACACTGTACCCTCAAACTAACTGTACAGAAGAGCCGGGAGAGAGTTTGTCTTACAATACAGTAATGTAGGGGCTCTTCCACCTGCTGAGAACATCAAAGGTACAAGCAGAAATGATACCCTGGAGAAGTTGCAGGCAGCTATGAAGGAACTAATAGAGCAAAAGTCATCTTCCATGACAAACAACCTGGTCAGTATTAAGGGATGTGTCTGAATCAGCCTCTCCTTTCTTAATGTAGAGAAGATTGATCAAACCATGCCTGTGTGGAGAGCTGTTCCCAGGTGCCTATGGTTGATATACCATTCTAACTTGTGAAAGTGTCACAGGAAGTAGTGGCAGCCTCCATCTCATGGGAACCTTGGATGAATCTGGTAGGACAAAGTGGTTGCCAAGGCAGTGACCTCATTCAGTTCCTGAAGGAAGTGACCTCACCTCACTTTCCTGGTGATGGAAATCTCTGAATTTGGGATCCAGGAAGCCAGGCACCGAGAGCCAGTCCAAGTCCCAATCCCAGTGGTCTCACTTGTTTGGATTTACCAAGGACAGAGTCAGTCTTCCTTGGTACCTACTGATATGAGGATTGCCAAATGCCTGAAGAGCTCTGAAGAGGGGCCTTTACTGAGAAAGCAGGTAGTGGTTCACCGCTGGCTGTTGACAACTTCACAGAGTTGGCCAAGGAGACCAGATCTGAGACAGTACAGGCCATTTTAGGGGAACATAGTATGGCCCACTATTCAGAGGACACTCCGGATAGTCACAGACCTACTTGAGTTAAGGAGGTGCCTTTGTGGGTGTGGGTGTGAGTTTGTGGTTTTGTCTCATGTTCTGAGAATAGGTAGGAAAGGCTGTTGTTTTGATTGGAGTGGACTGTTTCTAGAAAGTCGTTTGACTAGGCGAGTGCTTCTATGTCTGTGTATCCCACTCTGTCCATGGTTGTAGACATTCGAAAAGAGAATGTATCAATGTATGTGTCCTGTCTAGTGGAAAACTTTCCAGCATTCATCAGGCCTAGTTGATGAATGGACTGTGGCTTTCCTTATGGATGGGCAACACCTACTAACTTCCTAAGTTCCTGTTTTCTTCCTGAATTCTGGCCACTCTCCAGAATAGCCTCATAGTTTTGTGTCCAAGATACATACCACCCCCAAGCTCTGTGACATGGCCATGTACTTGATAGCTATAGGAAATGGGAACATCTTAGAAAACTCAGACATCATTGTGACCAGTAAACGCTCAGTGAAGAACCCATATTTTGGTTCATTTGCTTACCTATTGTTCTGTTGCCCTGAATGTCAGGAAGGTCTTTGCCTCAGGCCACCCCTTTGTGAAGCCTGAATAAAACAGTTTTAAAATGGAAATAAATGGGAATAACTTGTGGTTCTTTGCTTTGGAAAGGGATGTGTTTGAATCAGCCTCCTAGCCCTGTATGAGGTTGTGGCTTAAATTTTCAGCACATGATGGATCTAAAGATAGATACCATGTGTGCAATCAAAACCATAATGGCAAAAATTCAGTAATTGTGGATGAGTCTCTTGCCTTCCTCTGTTAGGTACCTGACCTCTATCAAGTGAGACAGGGATCCTTTTGGTCAAATGAGTTTTTCAAAGTCCTGCAGAGGTGCTTGTGTTTTCTCGTGACTCCAAATCACATAAAAAAATCTATACCTGAGAGTCAATAGTGCTCAAATTGGAGAAGCAGAGCAGTATTAACGGCAGGCCTATTTGATCACTTCTGGTTCACAGGAAGGGTGTCCAGGCCACCCTGACTTTAGGCAAATGAGGGGCAAGGGAGAATATTTTGGACACTGTCTTGGGATGCGTCCCGCATGGAAACCTCCAGCCAGAGTTTATGATGAGTGTCTATATTTAACAAGATGAGGGCCATGTGGGAGTGTTTTGGTTTTAATTGTGGTCATTCGTGTGGCGGTTGGAAGAGATGACTGGATCCAAATGGGCTTGAACTATGGTGTCATTCCCCTTAGAGACTGAGTTCTGGAACTTACCTCAGAGAAATATTGCCATGAATTGTATTGGGATTTAGGAGGCCACGCATGAGAGTCACCCTTGGAAACTGAGATCTAGGCCCAGTGTCGCTTTCCACAGAGCACTGGGAATCTCAGGAGGATATCACACAATTTTATTCTGAAAAACTTGTCAGACATATTTGATAGTCAAAACACACATGGACCTCAATTGTAGACCTCAATGGGCCTTGCTTCATGTGACCTTTTGGCCACTCTTTGGGAAGCCTTGCCTGTGACAGTTCTCCAGAGCTTTCATTGAAATGAGCTTCCTCACCATTAAATAATTTCTGAATGAATTGAAACCCACAGTGTCTCCAACTTCATCCTTGAAAATTGGCTAGATAAATACCATGAAATTTTTGAAATTTCCTTGACCAGGTGGCACTGGAGAACATTTGGATGTCCAGTTGCTGATCATGAGTGTACCAGACAGTGTGTTGATTGACTGGTTTTCATGAAAATGGTGTAGAAAAGAGATGCCAGTCATTTGAAGCCTGTTGAGTAATGGGCCCAGAGCGGGGGTGAGCAAGTGTGTGACAAAACATCTGTGGTGGGGTCATGTGGATCTGCCATTGGCTTCCAAATGGCTTGAGACTGACATGGTGCAGCCAGCAGATCCTGTATGTAAAGACATCTGGTTATATAGAGAGGTTTCAGGGCAATGTTCAAAATCAGGTTTCTATGGTCAAGGGAGCAACCTATGTGGTATACAAGCCCTGTTGGTGCATTCTCCTGCAGACCCTGACCCACCACACGTGAAAGAACTTCCTCCAGCCCTTTGTCCCAGTTGAACTCCTTGTATTTCATGAAGCAAATACCAAACTCCGAGTGCAGTATCAAGAAACGTTTTGAAAAGTGGAGGATGACCTAATGGCTTAGCAGTCTACATGGGGAGACACTTAGACCCAGTGGTCATAGTTTACCTACAAAGAGAGAAATCAACACTGCTGCTTCATGTTCATTGGAGAATTATAAACCATGTCCTCCAGGTCACAGATGTGCAGACCAAGCTTTGATTGTCTCACTAGAAAGGAAGCTAAAGCTCCTGACAACAACATATATTTCAAGTGCCCAACCTAGAGGCAGTTTCTCCAGAAGTCTTTAGGCTGGTAAATCTCCATGTTTGTGGAGATTTTACACTTTCCCTTACTTTTGTAAACTCCTCTACCAACTCCAAGGTTGTGAACTCCTGAACATTTTTCATTTCAGATATGCATTCAAAGATTGTCTAACTCTTCTCCTCTAAATGTGTCTTACTTGGGGTGAAGGTAATGTCAAGGCATTGTTCTGAATGAGAGTGGGAAAATTTTTGTGTAGCACACATTTGCATACACATTGATTCATTTTACAATTTTCCATTTGAAATACTGAATTCTTGACACTATCTCATACCCTACTAGACTCTGACTACTAATCCTAATATGATGGAGAAAAATACCCAAACAGAATGAAAATACAAGCAGTTTACAGCAGGCATGGTGTATTGTTGGACTTCCTTTTTGCATGATAGAGGGTAGGTATTCTAAATCTACTCAATTTTTAATTGAAATAGTCCTCCATGTGTTTTTAATGTTAACACATATGTAAATTCCTGTCTTCCTTTCTATGCAGCCTACTCAGCACATGTATTTTTATATGCAAATATAGAATCCTACGTGGTCTCACACGTACATTTTTTTGAGTTGGCTGACTGGGCAGAAACAAGTTGTGAGAAGAGATCTCGTAAACGCTGGTGGAACTGAAAATTAAAACTATGGGTGAGCTTCCCAGTAGAACAATTTATACATAAATCCATGTTCAGTAAAATAAATATATTTTCATCTGTGGATGATATATATTACTGATAAATTACGTTTGGCATATATATTGATACTTTTTAATGTATTTTTGTGTTTTTCTGTATATATATATATATATATATATATATACACACACACACACACTCTCCAGATTTTATAAAATATGAAATATATGTCTCTTATATACACTCCATCAATTCATTCATATTCATGTATGTGGATTTATAATCAACTTTTCACAAGATTATTCTCAGAAATATTCATCTACCTGAAATACATATTTGTTTCCCAGTATGAGAACTAACTTCAATCAATGGTGCTTACAAATCCTAATATTTTTACAGTAACAGACCCAGTTTAACATCAATGCAAGTAGATTCCTATGGGACTTAATGTCTATTTTGACCTTTATTTTAATTCAACACTGGTACATTAGTATTTCTTCAGTTTTTGCACATCATAGGACATATATTTCATCCACAAGTTAGCAAATTAATAAGAATTTGTTTCACTTCCTGCTTCAGAACACATGAATTCTTCCATGTTACTTGACTGGTCTTTTCATGAGACTTCTTTCCAAACACATTATTTTCGATTTCCATAATCAATTTTGAAGCTAAACTCACACACTCTTCATGATAAACTATAACATTAATATTACCATTAGATGTAAAACTGGTTGGAATGAATGTATGTATATCAATATAAAATTTCCTGTATATTTTCACATTTCAATTCAATCCATTATTTAAAGTTGGAACCAGTTATGTTATTTATTCACTGTATGGTCTATTAATGCATTATCTCTATATTCATAAACACAGTGTACACCTATTTGTCCCCCCATTACTAATTTGTACCTCTTCAAAATATTGCTCCCAGAAATGGTGGAAGAAATACTGATGTCACCTTATCTATATATACATTTTATCACAGTAATATTCTGGACACAAAAAGCAAAGGTCAAACTCATGATTGTATCAAAGCCTAAATGGAAAGTGAGCATGGATTACCAAAAACAACCATGTCCTGGTTACCTAATGCTCTCAAATGTCAATCCTATTGATGACTACATATTTGTTTCTTTCTAAGATTATATATTCAACCTCAAGCCTGTTGGAAATGTCTAATTCTATCACTCACTTTACACTTTGCCTGATTTCCTAATATCTCTATTGATATCTGCTTTCCTACATATTTTCCCTAGTTCATCATTGTGACTCATACTTCACATATGCTGACATTTACATTCACTCTCTACCCGAAACTCTATTGCTAAAGAACTTTTGGTCCAAATCCTATACTCACTCTTCTTTATAAACCTACTGACTATCTTACTAATCCTACTGACTATCACTTTTTAACTCGATGTTCTCTTCAACAATCAATCATTCAAGGTAAAAGGTCCTATGCCATTTTATATCAATTCATCTGAGACACATGTGCAGAACATAATTCAAACCTAAGTATCCCACTCAAGGGCCCAATGCCCTTCTGGCTTCATATCTTACCTACATTTCTGTTTTCATACTTATATTTCACCTATATATTCTTGTAAATATCACAGGTTCCCAATACCATTATTCATCCGGCAGAGAGATTCCTAACCCAAATCGAACATGTTATTAACCCTAAATATACACTGTTACCTCAATCTAACTTTACAGAAGAGGAGGGACAGAGTTTCTCTTTAAATACCGGAATGTAGGGAATCTTCCACCTGCTGAGAACATCAAAGGTCCATGTAGAAATAATCCCTGGAGAAGATGTAGGCAGCTGTGAAGTTCCCGAGAGAGCAAAAGTCATCTTCCATGGCAAACAACCTGGTGAGGATGAAGGGATGTGTCTGTATCAGCCTCTATCAACTTAATGTAGAGAAGATAGACCAAAGCAGGCCTGTGTGAAGAGGTGTTCCCAGGTGCCTATGGTTGATATACCATTCTAACTTTTGAAAGTGTTACAGAAAGTAGGAACAGCCTCCATCTCATGGGCCCTTAGAAGTAACTATTTGGACAAAGTTGTTGCCAAAGCAGTGACCTCATTCAGTTTCTGAAGGAAGTGACCTCACTTCACTTCCTTTGTGATGGAACTCTCTGAACTTGGGATCCAGGAAGAATGGCACCCAGAGCCAGTCGCAGTCCCAGGCCCAGTGGTCTCACTTGCTTCAATTTACCAAGGACAGAGTCAGTCTTTCTTAGTGCCTACAGATGTGAGGATGTTCAAATGCCAGAAAAGCTCTGAAGAGGGGCCTTTCCTGAGAAAGCAGGTAGTGGCTCACCCATGGCTAATGACAACTTCACAGAATTGGCCAAGGAGACCAGATTTGAGACACGACAGGCCATTTGGGGGGAATATAGTATGGCCCACCATTCAGAGGACACTCTGGGTAATCACAGAACTACTTGGAGCAAAGGTGGTGCCTTTGTGGGTGTGGGTGTATGTTCATGGTCTTGTCTCATGTTCTGAGAATAGGTAGGAAAGACTGTTTGTTTGGATTGGCGTGGACTGTTTCTAGTTAGTCATTTTGCAATGCGAGTGCTTCTATGTCTGTGTATCCCACTGTGTCCGTGGTTGTAGACATTAGAAATAAGAATGCATCAAAGGATGTGTCCTGTCTAGTAGAAAGCTTCCCAGCATTCATCTTGCCCAATTTATAAATGGACTGTGGCTTTTGTTATCAAAGGGCAACACCTGATATCTTCATAAGTTTCTGTTTTCTTTCTGAATTCTGGACACTCTGCAGAATAGCTTCATGGTTTTGTGTCCAAGATATTTACCACCTAAAAGCTCTGTTATATGGCCATGTAGTGGGTAGCTAGTGTGACCAGGAAAGTCTCAGTGGAGAAACCCTGATTTGGGCTTTTTGCTTACCTATTGTTCTGTTGCCCTGAATATCAGGAAGGTATTTACCACAGGCCAATTCTTTGTGAAGCCTGAAGAAAAAAGTTTTCAAATGGAAATGAATGGACATCACCTGTAGCTCTTTGCTTAATTGCTTTGGAAATGGATTTGTCTGAAACAGCCTCTTGGCCCTGTGTGAGGCTGTGGTTAGATTCTCAGCACATGATGGATCCCATGTGTTCATCCAAAACCAAAATGATCAAAAGAGCAGTCATTGCGGATGAAGTCTCTTGCCTTCCTCTGTAAGGTTCCTGACCTCCATCAAGTGAGAAGAGGGATTCTTTGGGTCAAATGCATTCTTTAAAGCCAAGGAGAGGCAAGCCCAAAGGTGCTTGCATTTTCTCATGCTTCCAATTCACATAAAGAATCTAAACCCCACAGTCAGTCGTCCTCAAATTGGAGAAGCAGAGCAGTATTAACGGCACACTATTTGATCACTCCAGGTTCACAGGAAGGTGTTCAGGCCACCCCGACTTTAGGCAAATGAGGGGCAAGGGAGCTAACTTTGGACACTATCTTGTTCTGCATCCCTCATGGAAACCTCCAGCCAGAGTTTATAATGAGTATCTATATGGAAGAAGATGAGGGCCTTGTGGGAGTGTTTGGGTTTTAATTTTGGAAGTTTGTGTGGCGGTTGAAAAAGATGACTGGCTCCACCTGGTCTTGAACTCTGGTGTGATTCCCTTTAGAGACTGAGTTCTGGAACTGACCTCAGAGAATTATTGCCATGAGTTGTGTTGGGATTTTAGGAGGCCATGAATGACAGTCGCCCTTTGAAACTGAGATCTGTGCCCAGAAAGGCTTTCCACAAGGCACGAGGAATCTCAGCCAGAATATCACATGATTTTATTCTGAAAGACTTGGCAGCCATAGTTGAGAGGCAAAACACACATGATCTCACATTGCAGACCTCAATGGGCCTGGCTTCATGTGACCTTTTGGCGACCCTTTGGGAAGCCTTGCCTGTGAGTGTTCTCCAGAGCTTTCATTGAAATGAGCTTCCTCAACATTTAAAGGTTCCTGAGTGAATTGAAAATCATAGTGCCTCCAACTTCATCCTTGAAAAATGGCTAGAGAAATACCATGGAATTTTTGAAATTTTCATGACCAGGTGGCACTGGAGAACTTTTTGATGTCCAGTTGCTGATCATGAGTATACCAGACAGTGCCTTGATTGACTGCGTTTCTTAAAAATGGTGTAGAACAGAGATGCCAGTAAGTTGGAGCCTGCTGAGTAGTGGGCCTAGAACAGTGGTGGGCAGGTGTGTGATAAAACATCTGTGTTGGGGCCATGTAGATCTGCCATTGGCTTCCAAATGGCTTGTAACTGACATGGTGCAGCAAGCAGACCCTTATATGTAAAGGCATCTTGTTATATGGAGAGGTTTCAGGGCAATTTTCAGAATCAGGATGCTATGGTCAAGGGGTCAAACTATGTGAAATAGAAGCCTGACTGGTGCATTCTCCTGCAGACCCTGAGGCACCACATGTGACAGAACTCCCTCCAGCACTCTGACCAAGTTGAACTCCTTGTATTGTGAAGCAAATAACAAACTCCCAGTGCTCTACTAAGAAAAGTAGAGCATGATCAATTAGCTTCACAGTCCACACAGATTGACCCTTAGACTCCAGTTGCCACAGTTTACCTACAAAGTGAGAATTCAGCACTGCTGCCTCATGTTCATTGGAAAATAAGATACCATGTCCCCCAGGTCACATAGATGCAGACCAGTTTTGATGCTCTCACTATAGAGGAAGCTAAAGCTTCGGACCACAACATACATTTTAAGTGCCCAAACTCAGAGGCAGTTTCTCAATATGTCTTTAGGCCTGAAGAGCTCCATGTTTGTGGAGTGTTTACCCTGTCCCTTACTTTTGGAAACTCCTCTACCACCTCCAAGCTTGTGAACACCGAGAATATTCCATTCCAGATATGTATTCACAGATTTTCTAACTCTTCTCCTCTAATTGTGTCTTATTAGGGGAGAAGGTAATGTCAAGGCATTGTTCTGAATGAGAGTGGGAAGATTTTTGTATCACACATATTTGCAAACACAATGGGTTTATTTTCCTATTTTCTATTCGAAATACTGAATCTCTGACACTAATCCATAACCTACTAGACTCTGACTACTAATCCTAATATGATGGAGAATAGTAACCCTAACAGAATGGAAATACAAACAGTTCAGAGAAGGCATGGTGTATACTTGGACTTCCCTTTTGCATTATATGGGGTTGGAGTTATAAATATAGTCAATGTTTATTGAAATATTTCTCCATGTGTTTTTAACGTTAACAAATATGTGAATTCCTCTCCCCTTTCTCTGTCACCTATTCAGCACATGTATTTTTATATGCTCATATAGAATACTACCTGGTATCACACAGACTTTCTTCTGAGGTGGCTGACTTGGCAGATACAAATTGTGAGAAGAGATCACTCCTCCTAAACCCTTTTGGAACTGAAATTTCAACCTATGGGTGAGCCTCCTAGTTGAACAACATTATACATAAATCCATTTTCAGTAAAATGTATTTTTTTGGATATGTGAAGGATATATATTTCATTTTGAATTTCGATTGGCATATATATTGCTACTTTTTAATGTCTGTGAGTGTGTTTCTGTGTGTGTGTATATATATATATATATATATATATATATATATATATATATATATCACTCTCCAGATTTTTCAAAATATGAAATATATGTGTCTTATTATACACTCCCTAAAATCATTCATATTCACGTATGTGGATTTATAATCAACTTTTCACAAGATTATTCTCAGAAATTCAGATTATTCATTCACCTGAAATACATATTTGTTTCCTAATACTGAAAACTAACTTCAGTAAATGCTGCATACAAAGCATAATATTTCATCATTGCCTGATGGCCACGAATAGAGTGCATCACACCCAGTGTAACGCGCCACTGCACAGGTGAATAACGAGATAGAACCACAAAAAACTATCTTGTTAAGAACTTACAGCAAAATGGGGGTGCACCAAAACCTATAAGAAAGATTTTTAGCACTGAGATCTGGTAATTGGGTCTGAAAAACGAGCCAAATGTGCAACCGGAGATCCGGTCTGACTGATCCTCAAAACAATAGAGTGTCTGGGTTCCAATAGACACCCTCCACACCCAACAAATGACAGGCCCAGAATACAGATTGAACTGCAGAGAAGCATCACTCAGGGGAAATCTAGTCTAGCAGGAGAAACCAGGACTAGCAGGAGAAACCAGGGGACTAGAGGCCAGGCTCTTGTGACTGGGAAGCTGGAGAACACAGAAGCGCAGGTGACAGTCCACCTGCTGTCCGCGTGACTGGGCATCTGGAGAACACCGGCGCGCAGGAGACCGACTGCGCCACTGGGTGGCTAGTGATTGCCCACCCGCCAGTGACCTAGAGCTGAAACCAACTGGAGACAGTCCAGTTCCATCCCCGTATTCGAACATTTCGGCAAGGAGCCTGTGCCCGCCAAAGCAGAGGGGTGACGTCACTGGAGCTCGGCCTTCGGAATTCCCTACAAGTGGAATCCACTTTAGCAGGCATAGTCTACCAACACAAAGGAGAGACAACAGAGATACACAACACCGAAACAAATCTATAGAATAAAACAGAAACACAGCAATCAAATAGAGCTGGAAAGTAACATGAGCATCATGAAAAAACAAGGGAAAGAAAGGAGTACAAACAATGCAGGACAACTTAATTCTACAGGAGGACCTAGAAGCATCAGAAACAGGGATAGGGAAAGAACTTAAGGCATTCCTAACTCAGATGGAAAGGAATATTAGAGAAGACATGAGGCAGCAAGTCCAAGCAATAAAAGTATATTTTGAAAATGAATTAAACAAACAAACTCAAATGGCAAACAACGAGCTTTACCAGGAGATAGAGATCTTATAAGAAATCAAACAGTAATACTAGAAATGCAGGAAAGTATTAACCAAATTAAAAACTCAAACGAGAATATTACAAATAGACTAGATCAAGCAGAAGTCAGAATATCAGATAATGAAGACAAAGTTTATCAACTTGAAAAGAATATAATCAACACAGAAAAGAGGCTTAAATCCCACTAGCAATCTATTCAAGAGATATTGGATGTCATAAAAAATGAGAGTCATTGGGATAGAAGAAGGCATAGAGATTCAAACCAAAGGAATGGAGAACATATTAAATAAAATAATTCTAGAAAACATCCCAGAGATGAAAGATGGATCGGATTGTCAAATCCTGGAAGCCTACAGGACCCCAAACATTCAAAATCATAATAGACAAACTCCAAGACATATAATTATGAAGATAGCCAACATACAGAACAAGGAGAGAATATTAAACACTATAAGAGAAAGGAGGCAGATTACATTCAGGGGAAAACCAATTAGGTTAATGACTGATTTTTCATCACAGACTTTGAAAGCGAGAAGATCCTTGAACAATGTATTTCAAATGCTGAAAAATAATGGATTCCAACCAAGAATACTGTATCCAGCAAAATTAAGGTTCAGATTTGAAAACGAAATTAAAGTCTTTCACAATAAACAAAAGCTAAAAGATTTTGCAGCCAGAAAACCAGCACTGCAAAGCATTTTGAGCAAAATACTACAAGAAGAGGAATTGATAAATAGTGCCGAAAATTAACAGCAGGAGGTATCTCAGTAAAGGGGGAGGAAAATAACCAAAAAAGTAAAAACTAGCCAAACTAAAACATAATAAATAAATAAACATGATTGGAAGAACAAATCATATTTCAATTGTAACCTTAAATTTTAATGGATTATATTCACCAATCAAGAGAATGGGCTAGTAACCTGGATCAAAAAAAATAAATCCAACAATATGCTGCCTTAAGGAGACTCATATGGTAGGAAAAGACATACACAGGGTGAAGGTAAAAGGTTGGGAAAAATCATACCACTCACATGGCCCTCAGAAGCAAGAAGGAGTGGCCATACTCATGTGGAATAAAATCAACTTCAAACCTAAGTTAATCAAAAGGGATAAAGAAGGACACTATATTCTGTTAAAAGAAACCATCCACCAACAAGACATAACAATTATGAATTTGTATGCACCAAGCAATGGAGCTGCAATGTTCATAAAACAAACTCTCCTCAAGTTCAATAGCCAAATAGACTACAACACAATAATTATGGGTGACTTCAAGACACCACTCTCGGCATTAGACAGATTCTCTAGACAAGAACTGAATAAAGAAACTATCAAACTCAACAGCACAATTTGTAACCTAGACTTGAACGACATATATAGAATATATCAGCCATCATCAAGTGGATACACGTTCTTCTCAGTTTCACATGGATCCTACTCAAAGATAGACCATATATTATGCCATAGGGCAATTCTTAGTAAATATAAAAGCATGGAGATTATACCATGCACTATATCTGATAATAATGGAATGAAACTGGAAATCAATGATGAAAGAAGGAAGGAAAAATCCTACATCACATGAAAAATGAACAACATGCTACTGAATGATCACTGGGTTACAGAAGACATAATGGAGGAGATAAAAAAAATTCTTAGAGACAAATGACAATACAGACACAACATACCAGAATCGATGGGACACAATGAAAGCAGTTTAAGAGGGAAGTTCATTTCTTGGAGTTCTTTCCTCAAAAAAAGAAAAAAATCAACAAATAAATGAACTCACACTACACCTCAAAAACCTAGAAAAGGAAGAGCAAAACAACAGCAAATTTAGTAGAAGACAAGAAATAATTAAATTTAGAGCAGAAATCAACAAAATTGAAACAAAAAAAATTTAAAAATTTGATAAAACTAAAAGTTGGTTCTTTGAAAAAATAAATAAGATTGACAGGCCCACAGCCATGCTAATGAAGAGAAGAAGAGAGAGAACTCAAATTACTAACATACGGGATGAAACAGGCAATATCACAACAGACACTACAGAAATACAGAAGATAATTAGAAAGTATTTTGAAACACTATATTCCAATAAATAGAAGATAGTGAAGATATCGATGAATTTTTTAAGTCATAAGATCTGCCCAGATTGAGTCAGGAAGACACATGCAATTTAAACAGACCAATAACAAAGGAAGAAATGAAAGAAGCCATCAAAAACTACCAACCAAAAGAAGCCATGGACCGGATGGGTATACAGCGGAGTTCTACAAAACCTTTAAAGAAGAATTAATACCAATATTTTTCAAGCTATTTCAAGAAAAACAAAAAGAAGGAGCTTTTCCAAATTTATTCTATGAGGATAAATCACCCTGATCCCGAAACCAGACAAAGACACTTCAAAGAAAGAAAACTACAGACCAATATCTCTAATGAACTTCGATGCAAAACTTGTCAATAAAATCCTGGCGAATCGAATACAAAAGCATATCAAAAAAATTGTGCACCATGATCAAGTAAGATTCATCCGTGGGATGCAAGGCTTGTTCAATATACGGAAATCAATAAATGCCATTCACCACATCAATAGACATAAAGACAAGAACCATATGATCATCTCAATAGATGCAGAAAAAACATTTGACAAAGTTCAGCATCACTTTATGTTCAAAACACTAGAAAAACTAGGGATAACAGGAACTTACCTCAACATTGTAAAAGCTATATATGCTAAACCTCAGGCTAGCATCATCCTAAATGTGGAAAAACTGAAGGCATTCCCTCTAAAATCTGGAACAAAACAGGGATGCCCTCTATCACCACTTCTATTCAATTTAGTTCTTGAAATACTAGCCAGAACAATTAGACAGACAAAAAAAATTAAAGGCATAAAAAAAGGAAAAGAAGTATTTAAATTATCGCTATTTGCAGATATCATGAAAATATATTTAACAGACCCCAAAGGGTCTACAATGAAACGGCTAGAGTTAATAAATGAATTCAGCAAAGTGGCAGAATATAAAATTAACACGCATAAATGAAAGGCATTCCTGTATGTCAGCAACAAAACCTCTGAAATGGAAATGAGGAAAACCACTCCATTCACAATATCCTCAAATAAAATAAGATACTTGGGAATCAACCTAACAAAAGACGTGAAAGTTTTATATACTGAAAACTACAGAACCCTAAAGAGAGAGAGAGAAGAAGATCTTAGAAGATGGAAAAACAAAAGACCCAGAATAGCAAAAGCAACTCTAAACAGAAAATATGAATCTGGAGGTATAGTGATACCAGAGTTCAAACTGTACTAAAAGCAATAGTAACAAAAACAGCATGGTACTGGTAACAAAATAGGCAGGTGGAACAATGGTACAGAATAGAGGACACAGAAACCAATCCTCAAAATTACAACTTTCTTATATTTGAAAAAGGGGCTAAAAGCATGCAATGGAAGTAGGATAGCATCTTCAAACAATGGGGTAGGGAAAATTGGGGAAAGGTGGGGCAAGGGAGAGAAGTGAACAACAGCAGATGAGGTAGAGAAAGAAGATGGGAGGGGATGGGAGGGGGTATAGTAGGGGATAGTAGGGGATAGGAAATGTAGCAGAATACAACAGTCACTAATATGACATTATGTAAAAATGTGAATGTGTAACCGATGTGATTCTGCAACTCGTATTTGGGGAAAATTGGGAGTTCATAACCCAATTGAGTCAAATGTATGAAAGATGATATAGGATGAGCTTTGTAATGTTTTGAACAACCAATAAAAAATAAATAAATAAAGGTTTAAAGTTGAGTGGGAAGAAATCAGCTAAAGAAGAGTTGAGATGCATTCATTTTGCTAAGCAGAAACTTTGTTTTGTGTACTTGTAACTATCACAAATTTATTTTACCAGAAAACTGGCTTTTAAAAATGCACATAATTGAGATTAAAGGATAATCCACTTACCTTCAAGAAAAACTCATAGCATTTCCTATATTTTTCATATTTTATTTTTTTGTGAATATTTTGTCATGGACCAAGTCTAGACTTAGGCTATTCTTCCAGAATACTACCTCATCTGACAAGTTGGTACAATGTGTTGGATTGTTCTTTTCATCTTTTATTTAATAGTTTCTAGATGATAATGTGTATTTTTCCATATGTTTGTTTGGACATACATACCCAACTATATCTTTGCATTTTCTGTTTTACTGGGGAAGAGACTCATCAAAACCTCTTTATTATATGTATCAACAATCAAACATTTAGAGCATGCAATTATACATAATTTTGCATGAAAATATTTTTGTACCATTTTTATAAAGATTTAGAATTATTAATACTGTCCCTACTGTAATTAGTAACTCCTTACAAAAAGAATTAATCAATTGACTTTATATCAATTATGAATATGAAAATTACTAAAATAAGTATTTCTCAATTAATATGCAATTGATAGAAAGTGAAATCACAAGAAAGCCATTTAAAATGTCAGTGCATATGGTCCTTAAATAATAGGTTGTTCAAAAAAAAAATTCTCTAATTCAAAAGAGTTAATATGCCATATTACAGCTAAATGTGATATAAAAACCTTAAATTATCAGTATTGATAAATAAGAATGATACCTGTTTACTTAAATATGTTTATTTGATTTTCACTGTAAGATGTTAATTCTGGAAGACTTGAGAATTAAGAAAGACTTGGTCTATATTATTTCTAACAGGCTAATCAAAGTACTTTTAAATATATATGTATATGTATATATATATATATATATATATATATATATATATATATATATATATATATATGTAACACATATGCATGAATATAGATACATATGCATAATAAATGTATTGTAATATATTTATCAGGTGGTTATAATTTTTAAATTTTCTCAAGAAAAGAATGACTATAAAAAACAGTTTTAAATGTAAATTTCATAGCATAGTACTGTTTGTAATGCTATGAGAGAAAAATACTTATGGAGGGAAAATGAAAAAGGAAGAGAGAGAAGGGGGAAAATGAGGAAGAAAGTGAGTAAAGAAGAGGGAGAGGAGTGTTTGATGAAAAGATAAAAGTGGAGGGGCTGGGTTTGTGACTCAGTGTTAACATGCTTGTCTAGCATGTGTGAGGCAGTGGGTTATATTCTCAGCACCACATACGAATAAATAAAATGAAGGTCTATCAACAACTGAAAAAATAAAAAAAGGAGAAATATTACCAAAATTCCAAGATTTTATGAATGTTAAATACAAAAAATTATGTTGCATAGCCTTATGTAAATTCTAGACTCCCCAAAATAATCATTAAATGCTAGATTATTAGTGTTATAACTAAAAATCCATTGCTCTTTCTTCTACATTCTGTGGCATGCTAGTGCTAAAATAAATTGTATTATAACACCAAAATAAAATTCTAATATTTATACAGTAACTGACCCAGTTTAACATCAATGCAAGAAGATTCCTATGTGATATAATGTGTATTTTGACGTTCATTTTTATTCAACACTGGTACATTACTATTTCTCCAGTTAATGCACATCATAGGATGTATATTTCATCCACAATTTAGCAAATATATACACATTTGTTTTGCTTTCAATCACTTTTGCTTCAGAACACATGTATTCCTCCATGTTTCTTGACTTCTCTTTTTGTGACACTTCTTTCCAAACACATTATTTTCGATTTCCATTATCACTTTTGAAGCAAAACTGACACACCCGTCATGATAAAACATAACACTAATATTACCATTAGATGTAAAACTGGTTTAAATGAATGATTGTACATCAATATAAGATTTCTTGTATACTTTCAGATATCAATTCAATCCATTATTCAAAGTGAAACCAGTTATATCATTTATTCACAGTATGGTCTATTCATGCATTGTCTATATATTGATAGACACATGGTACACCTCTGTGTACTCCCAACAATAATTTCTATATCTTCAAAATATTGCTCCCAGAAATGGTGGAAAAAATATGCATGTCAACTGATCTACATATACATTTTATCACAGTAATATTCTGGACACAAAATGCAAAGGTCACACTTATGACTGTCCCAAAGCCTAAATGGAAAGTGAACATGGATTACTAAAAACATCCATGTCCAGGTTGCCTAATGCTCTCAAATGTCAATCCTATTGGTGATTACATATGTGTTTCTTCCTAAGACTACATTTTCAATCTCACCCTGTTGAAACTGTCTAAACCTCTCACTCATTTTATAATTTGCCTGATTTCCTACTCTCTATTCACATCTGCTTTCCTACTTTTTTCCCCAGTTCATCATTGTGACTGACTCTTCACATGTGCTGACATTTATATTCAATCTCTACCAGAAACCCTATTGCTAAAGAACTTTTGGTCCATATTCTATACTCAATCTTCTTCGTAATCCTACCGACTATATTCCTAATCCTAGCAAAAATCCCTTTTTTAACTGGATGCTCTCTTCTGCATTCAATCATCGAAGGTACAAGGATCTATGCCATTGCATATCAATTTATCTGAGACATATGTGCAGAACATAATTCAAAGCTAAGTATCCCACTCAAAGGCCAAATTCCCTTCTAGGATTCAAATCTTACCTAGATTTATATTTCAATACTTATATTTCACCTATATTTTCATGTAAATATCACAGGTTTCCAATAACATTGTTCATCAAGCAGAATGATTCCTAACCCATATTGAACATGTTATTAATCCTAACCATACACTGTTCCTCAATCTAACTTTACAGAAGAGCAGAGACAGAGTTGGTATTACAATACAGGAATGTATGGATCTTTCACCTGCTGAGAACCTCAAAGGTCCATGTAGAAATAATCCCTGGAGAATGTGTAGGATGCTATGAACGACCTGAGAGGGCAAAAGTCATCTTCCATGGCAAAAAACATGGTCAGGATAAAGGGTTGTGTCTTAATCAGAATCTCTCTTCTTAATGTAGAGAAGATGGACCAAACCAAGCCTCTGTGGAGAGCTGTTCCCCAGTACCTATGGTTGATATACCATTCTAACTTATGAAAATGTCAGAGGAAGTAGGTGCAGCCTCCATCTCATGGGACCCTTGGAAGCATCTGTTAGGACAAAGTGGTTGCCAAGGCTGTGACCTCATTCAGTTCCTGAAGGAAGTGACCTACCTCACTTTCTTGGTGATGGAATCTCTGAACTTGGGATCCAGGAAACCAGGCACACAGAGCCAGTCCCAGTACCAGTCCCAGTGGTCTCACTTGTTTGGATTTACCAAGGACAGAGTCAGTCTTTCTTGGTACCTACTGATGTGAGGATGGCCAAATGCCAGAAAAGCTCTGAAGAGGGGCCCTTCCTGAGAAAGCAGAAAGTGGCTCACCAATGGATCCTCACAACTTCACAGAGTTGGCCAAAGAAAACAGATCTGAGACAAGACAGGCCATTTTGGGGTAACATAGTATGGCCCACCATTCAGAGGACACACTGTATAGTCACAGACCTACTTGGGGAAAGGAGGTGCCTTTGTGGGTGTGGGTGTGAGTTTTTGGTTCTGTCTCATTTTCTGAGAATAGGTGGAAAAGGCGGGTTTTTTTTTGGTTTGGTGTGGACTCTTTATAGTAGGTCGTTTGACAAGGTGAGTGTTTCTTTATCTATGTATTCCACTGTGTCCATGGTTGAAGACATTAGAAAAGAGAATGCATCAAGGATGTGTCCTGTCTATTAGGAAGCTTCCCAGCATTCATCCTGCCCGATTTATTAATGGACTGTGGCTTGTCTTATAGATGTGCAACACCTACTAAATTCCTAAGTTCAGGTTTTCTTCCTAAATTCTGGCCACTCTCCAAAATAGTCTTATGGATTTGTGTCCAAGATATGTACCCCTCCAAGCTCTGTGACATGGCCATGTACTGGATAGCTGAAGGAAATGGGAGCATCTCAGAAAACACAGATATCAGTGTGACCAGTAATGTCTCAGTGGAAAAACCCTTCTTTTGGCCTTTTGCTTACCTATTGATCTGTTGACCTGAATGTCAGGAGGTCTTTGCCTCAGTCCACCCATTTGGGAAGACTGATAAAAACTGTTTTCAAATGGAAATGCATGCGCATCACCTGTCGCTCTTTGTTTAATTGCTTAGGATAAGGATGTGTCTGATTCAGCCTCTTGGCCCTGTGTGATGCTGTGGCTTAGATTCTCAGCACCTCATGGATCTAAAGAAAGATTCCATGTGTGTATCCAAAACAAAAATGGTAAAAAACCACGCTGACTTTAGGAAAATAAGTGGCAAGGGAGCTCTTTTGAACACTGTCTTGGGCTGCGCCCCTCATGGAAAACTCCAGCAAGAGGTTATGATTAGTGTCTATATGGAAGAGGATGAGGGCCTTGTGGGAGTGTTTTGGTTTTAATTGTGTTTATTTGTGTGGTGGTTGGAAGTGATGACTGGGTCCACCTGGGCTTGAACTCTGGTGTGATACCCTTAGAGACTGAGGTCTAGAACTGACGTCAGAGAAGTATTGCCATGAATTGTGTTGGGGTTTTAGGAGGCCATGCATGAGAGTCGCTCTTGGAAACTGAGATCTTGGACCAGGGTAGCTTTCCACAGAACACTGGGAATCTCAGCCAGGATATCACATGATTTCATTCTGAAAGACTTGGCAGCAATAGTTGAGAGTCAAAACTCACATGGACCTCATATTGTAGACCTCAATGGGCCTGGCTTCATGTGACTTTTTGGTCACTCTTTGGGAAGACTTTCCTCTGAGAGTTCTCCAGAACTTTCATTGAAATAAACTTCCTCAACATTTAATGGTTCCTGAATAAATTTAAACCCACAGTGCCTCCAACTTCATCCTTTAAAAATGGCTAGATAAGTACCATGACATTTTTTAAATTCCCATGACCAGATGGCACTGGAGTAACTTTGGATCTTATGCTGTTGATCATGAGTGTACAAGACAGTGCCTTGATTGACTTGGTTTCATGAGAATGGTGTAGAACAGAGATGCCAGTAATTTGGAGACTGCTGAGTTGGGGCCTAGAGCAGTGATGTGCAGGTGTGTGATAAAACATCTGTGTTGGGGCCATGTGGATCTGCCATTGGCTTCCAAATGGCTTGTGACTGACATGCTGCAGCCAGCAGACCCTTATATGTAAAGGCATCTTGTTATATGGAGATTTTTCAGGGCAATGTTCAGAATCAAGTTGCTATGGTCAAGGGGGCAAGCATGTGCGATAGAAGCCTGGTTGGTGCATTTATATGCAGACCCTGACACACCACATGTGACAGAAATCCCTCCAGCACTGTGCCCCAGTTGAAATCCTTGTATTTCAAGAAGCAAATACCAAACTCCAAGTGCAGCAGCAAGAAACACCACGAAAACTGGAGGATTATCAACTGGGTTCACAGTCCAAACAGGGAGACACTTAGCCCCAAGTTGCCACAGTTTACCTACAAAGAGAGAATTCAGAACTGCTGCCACATGTTCATTAGGAAAATAAGAAACAACATCCTCCAGGTCACATAGATGAAGACCCAGCTTTGATGGTCTCACTACAAAGAAAGCTAAAGCTTCTGACAACAACGTATATTTCAAGTGCCCAACCTCAGAGGCAGTTTCTCAAGAAGTCTTTAGGCAAGCAGAGCTCCATGTTTCTGGAGTGTTTACCCTTTCCCTTACTTTTGGAAACTCCTCTACCACCTTCAAGGTTGTGAACTCCTGAGCATTTTCCATTCCAGATGTGTATTAACAGATTTTCTAATTCTTCTCCTCTAATTGTGTCTTACTTGGGGCGAAGGTAATGTCAAGGCATTTTTCTGGATGAGAGTGGAAAGATTTTTGTTTAGCATATGTTTGCATACACATTGGATTCATTTTCCTATTTTCCATTTGAAATACTGAATCCCTGACACTAACCCATACTGTACTAGAATCTGACTACTAATCCTAATATGATGGAGAAAAAGAATCCTAACAGAAAAGAAATAGAAGCTGTTCAGAGAAGGCATGGTATATATTTGGACTTGCCTTTTGCAAGTAGGTGTTATAATTCTAGTCAATTTTTAATTGAAATAGTCCTCCATGTGTTTTTAAAGTTAACAAATATGTGAATTCCTGTCTCCCTTTCACTGTAGACTATTCAGCACATCTATTTTATATGCACATAAAGAATCCTACCTTTTATCACGTGTATATTTTTGTGCAGTAGCTGATTTGGCAGATACAAATTTTGAGAAGAGATCACTCCTCCTAGATGCTGTTGGAACTGAAAATCGAACCTATGGGTGAGCTTCCTAGGAGAACAACATTATACATAAATCCCTGTTAAGTAAATTGAATATTTTTAGATCTGTGAATGATGTATATTTCATGGTGAATTTGGATTGGCATATATGTTGCTACGTTTTAAAATTTGTGTGTGTGTGTGTGTGTGTGTGTGTATACACACATACACACTCTCCAGATTTTTCAAAATATGAAATATATGTGTCTTATTTACACTCCCTAAATTCATTCATGTTCAAGTATGTGGATTTATAATCAACTTTTCACAAGATTATTTTCAGAAATATTCATCCACCTGAAATTCATATTTGTTTTCTATTACTGAAAACTAACTTCAGTGAATGGTGCATACGTATCCTGTTGATAGTCACAGCCGAAGGGGCCACAGCAAACTTCCAGGTGCCAGCAAACTTTCAGCTGCAGGCTGATGATTGGCTCACAGCGGCCTTAGCAACTTCTAGCTCATTGTCTCCTCTGTGGTGATGCTCATTGGAGATGCTCATTGAGATGTTTCCCCGCCTTTCAGACTTCCAGCTTGTGATTGGCTCACAGCAGCCCCAGCAACATCTAGCTGATTGGCTCCTCTGCGGTGATGCTTATTGGGCTGTTTCCCTGCCCATTCAGACCATGGAGCTGCTCATTGGGGGACTTTTTTGGCTCTGCCCACGTGACCCAGCCAATCTGCCTCAAGAGCAGGAGGATTGTGAGAAGTGGATAGAGGCTTTTGTGGGAGGGAGAGGCTTTTGGGAAGCTGGTGTTGGGAGTTGGGGTTCTGAGGATTTTTCCTGAGAGGCTGTTTTGCTTGGCGTGTGTGGTTCTAAAAATAAAGTTAGTTTCTTTTGACAAGTGGATTCTGATTGTGCCCAGCCAGACAGCGGCATTTGGTGGCTCATATGGGGAGCGACTGAGGGTAACTGATAAGGTAAACTGCTCGCTCTTGAGGGCAGGGCGAGAGGATGGGTAGCCATTTTATGATTCCTATTTTGTTTTAAGTTGCCTGTCCCTGGAGATGAGTGAGATGGAAGAAAAACTGCTCACATATGAGGAAAAACTATTTGTGTCTGAGGAACAGATAGGGAGAAAGGCTATAATAATTTTTTGTTGTTCCATTTTTATTTCGTTCTATCTCTTTTTTTGTTTGGTGTTATCTTGTTGGTTTGTATTATAGTAGAAATATGGGATCAAAAATTAGTAAAAAACAAACCAAAAAAGTGTTAAGTAAATTGTTAGAGGAAGGAGGCATCCCAGTAAAATCAAGAGCAGTCATGGCAATTGTTGATACAATACAAAAATGTAGACCATGGCTTTTTAAGGAGGAGTTGTTAAATATATCACAATGGAACCATCATGGTGCAGATTTAAAAAGAATAGAAAAGAAAAGCCCAGGGATTCTGCCAGTTGGCACATTGCCATTGTGGACATTCATATCTTGTTTGCTTAGTTCAAAGCCTTCAGTTCAGTCAATGGTAGAGGAAGAAGAAGACATATTGATTCAAGTAAAACAGAAGGTGTCTCAAGTTAGTCAGACAGAAGAAAAAATTCAAGTAAAAGAGAAGGTCTCTCGAGCTAGTCAGATAGAGGAAACTATTCAAGTAAAAGAGAACGTCTCTCGAACTAGTCAGACAGAGGAAAAAATTCAAGTAAAAGAGAAGGCCTCTAAAGCTAGTTAGACAGAGAAAGAAAGTGTAAAACAGTAAAAAACATCAGGGGAAATTTACAACAGGAGACTGCTACTAACACCTTTCTATCACCAGATGACATAAGTGTCCAACTAACAAGGCCACTTTCTTATGCTGGGAGGCCCCCAACTCCCGCAGTTGATAGTTAGGATCCTGAGACAAGATCTCAAATATTAACATGCCCTGTATTTGAGGGAGGAGGGCAGCGTGTTTACCATGCTTTAAATTTCAAAACAGTGAAGCAGCTAAAAGAGGCTGTAACAACCTATCATCCTCAAGCACCCTTCAATGTAATCATGGTCGAATCCATTAACAACTTGAACATGAAGCCAGTGGATTGGGCTAATATGTGTAATGTTGTGCTAAATGGAGGACAATGCATGTTATGGAAGGTTGCCAATGAGGAATGTTGAAAGGAGACAGCTAGGCGAAATGCAGGAGCTGGTTATCCTCAGAGAAATCTAGATATGTTGTTAGGAAAGGGACCTTATGAAGATCAGCCGCAGCAAATTGCATATGATCATGGTGTATGTGCACAAATTGGTGTAGATGCAATTAAGGCATGGAAGACTTTACAAGAACATGGAGGTTTACAAGGTCAATTATCTAAGGTAATACAAGGAGCTAATGAACCTTATGCTGAATTTGTAGATAGGCTTATTCAAAGAGCTACCAGAGTTTTTGGGAATACAGAACAAGCAATGCCATTACTAAAACAAATGGCTTATGAGCAAGCGAATCGTTGTTGCAGAGATATCATTAGACCATGGAAAAATGAAGATTTAAACACATTGATTTAATTATGTAGAGACATTAATGAACAAGAGCAAGTCATGGCAGCTGCAGTAAAACAGGCTTTAGTTGCCAGATACATTAATGAACAAGGGCAAATTGTGGCAGCTACAGTAAAACAGGCTTTAGATGCCAGACCAAGAACATGCTACCAATGTGAAGAAACAGGACATTTTAAAAGGAATTGGCCCATAGAAGGAGGGTTTAACAATATTAGGTATCAAAGGAGTAGAATACCAGGTATTTGGCCACAATGCCATAGAGGGAGACATTGGGCTAATGAGTGCTGTTCTCAAACCACCATAGAGGGTACTCAATTATCAAAAAATGAACAAGGACCAGGTGTTTATCCACGATATCATGGAGAAAGGCATTGGGCTCAATTGCCAAATAAATGGACATGGGGTTCCAATGCTCCGGGGCCCCAAACCACAAATATACAGAGCACTGGAGGAACCCAGCAACCCCAACAGGGTAGTGCCCAGGACACATTGTGCATCAGATCCCTCATCAGACAAACCAGAGGGAGCACAGTGTTGGACATCTGTGCCTCTGCCAGATCAGTACTAACTCCAGAGATGGGAGTTCAAATCATTCCCACAGGGGTAAAAGGACCTCTTCCCAAAGGAACCATGGGCTTATTATTGGGATGCAGCTCTTCTACTCTAAAAGAACTTATGATAAGTCCTGGGGTGATTGATCCCGATTATGAAGGTGAAATAAAAATTATAGCCAGTTCTCCAAAGGACATATCGGTAATTTCACAAGGAGATAGAATAGCACAGTTACTAATAATACCCAGCCTATATGATAAATTTTCCAGTCGTACTGTAGAAAGATGTTCCAAGGGATTAGGCTCCACAGGTGTAGATTTGGCTATGCTTTCTTTAAATTTAGATTCTCGCCCCATGCTAAAACTAAATATTCAAGGGCATGAATTGAATGGGCTACTGGATACAGGTGCAGACATTAGCATCATCTCTCGTCAAGAATGGCAAAAACATTGGCCATTACAACAAGCCACTCAAACGCTTCGAGGCCTATAAGTGGCGACTAATCCCCATAGAAGTAAAATGGTATTAGATAGGAATGATCCTAAAGGATGTGAAGGAACTATACAGCCATATGAATTGGATCATCTTCCCATAAATTTATGGGGATGAGATGTCCTAGATCAATTAGGTTTGACATTAACAAATAACATCAACCAAAATGCAGCCACTATTATGACTAGACAAGGTTTTAGGAAAGAAAAAAGATTAGAAAAACAAGAATAAGTTATAGCAGCACCAATACAAATAGATCAAGGAACAGAGAGACATGGGTTGGATTTTCAGAAAGGGCCACTGAGACAATAAAAATTACCTGAAAATCAGAAAGACAGTATGGGTTCCTCAGTGGCCCCTGACTGAAGAAAAGATACAAGCAGTCCATGACCTGGTAAAACAACAATTAGCAGAAGGACATATACAACCGACTGTATATCCCCAAAATACTCCCATTTATGTCATCAAAAAGAAATCTGGTAAATGGAGACTATTGCAAGATTTTAGAGCCATTAATAATGAGATGGTTATTATGGGACCTGCTCAATCAGGGATTCCTCAATTGTCTGCTTTGCCAATAACCTGGTATGTTTTAGTTATAGATATTAAATATTGTTTTTTTTTTTCAATTATAATTCATCCTAAGGATAGTCCAGGTTTTGCTTTTACTATCCCTGCACTGAATCATGAAGGTCCTGATCAGAGATATGAATGAAAAGTACTCCCTAAAGGGATGGCTAACAGCCCAACTATGTGTCATATTTATGTTAACAAAGTAATCCAGCCACTTAGAAATCAAAATTCTGAACACAAATATTTCACTATATGGATGATGTATTATTAGCACACAAAGCTAAAAACACATTGCTAGAAAGTTATGCCACACTTACAAACTTATTAAAAATTATAATGTAGAGATAGCAATAGATAAAGTAAAATTAAATTTTCCAATTAATTATTTAGGAGTTCTGTTATCCTCAACCATGGTCAGTCCACCAAAAATTCAAATACGAGTAGATCAACTCAAATCACATAACGACTTTCAAAAGTTATTAGGAGACATTAATTGGATAAGGCCTTATCTAGGTATACCAACAGGAGAGTTGGGACCTTTATTTGATATCCTAAAAGGTCTATCAGATAAAAATTCACCCTGCATGTTAACACCTGAAGCAAGAAAGGCAATAAAAATCAATGAAACATATATGGAAAATATGCATTTGGATAGAATTGATATAAGTTTGCCTTTATTATTTATTGTACTACCAACAAAAAATATTCCTACAGGAGTATTTTGGCAAGAAGGTCCATTATTATGGATACATTTATCTTATTCTCCTTACACTATTCTTACTAGGTATCCTGAGGCTTTAGGATAATTAATACTCAAAGGAATTAAAGCAGCAAAGGGAGTGTTTGGAATTTCTTCCAATAAAATTTTTACTCCATATACTCTGAATCAAATTGATGAGTTAGCTAATGAGTTAAATACTTGGGCAATAATCATGGTCCAATCTAATGTTTCATTTGATAACCACTTACCATCTAACCCTTTATTTTCTTTTTGGTCATCGCATCCTGTAATTTTTCCAAAATTGAGAAGAAAAACACTTATCATGAATGCTTCAAATATATTCACTGATGTATCAAATAATGGTACAGCAGCAATAGTTATACCTGATAAAACTTATAAATTTTTAGTACCCAAACAATCAGCTCAAAAGGTAGAGCTTAATGCAGTATTACAAGCTTTTGAGATATTTAAATATTCTGTATTTAATTTATTTTCCGATAGTCAGTATATAGTTAATGCTATAGTATCCCTTAAAGTTGCTGGTAAGATTTCTCCTTTCTCTACTGTTTTCTCTTTACTTTCCAATATAAAAAGTCTAATCTGGGACAGAAAAGATCTATTCTTTATAAGACATATCAGGGCACATCCAAAAAGAAGATGATTTGACTCAAGGCCTTATCAGCTGATATCCAAAATTCCAGTTTGACTACCTTACATCTGAGATAGAACCAGGATGCTTTTTCATTATCTATTTTATTATTGCCCTTTCCCACATTCTATTTTGTTTTTTGAGCTCATACAGACCTAGTTTAATGTTTTGCTGATCAGTTCTATTTTTTGACAAAAGAGTTTTTGAACATTGCAATGGAGATTTCACGTGTAAAATGTTATAAGGCCTTTACTATTAGGTTATGTGTTGTATGTATTATATTATGTGTGCACACTTGTGTTTTGTGTTATATGTTTGAATGTTCGTATGTCCATATATGATATATGATGAGCGCTCATAAAAAAAATGGATCCAAATATTTTTTTATTCACATTATTTAAATGGTTTAATTTATATTGGGTAAAGAGCTGTTGAGGTTTGTTTTAAAATTTGAAAAAAAGGAGGTTAACAGATCTGTTTCCTTTCTTTCACCTTTCCTTTTCATTATATTTAATAATTATCTTCAAGACAATGTAAATAGTTAAGAAAATTGTTTTCTTTCAGTGCCTTCTGGAATGTTACATAATTTTTCTTTAGCCATTATTGCCAGAATTCCTATCTTCATCCCAGTGCTGGTGAAATCAAAGATAAAACCAATCTACAGCTTCTGCAATAGCCATCACTGAAATGCTTGCAGAACTTGCCTAGACACATTGAGAACTCTCCTGTATGCATTGTAAACTATCTGTTTGTGCAGCGACTTGTGGTAGTGTTCGGGTATATTTGCTGATGATGTCATCGGTGGTACAATTTTTCCAAAAGGAGCTGTCAATTGGCTTGGTGTATCTTCCTCTCTTCTGTGTGTCATTATCGTCCAGCTAATGTTTGGGGGCCATTAGAGGTGAGGCAAAGAACCTCACCACCCCCCGGTGGTACAAAGACCTCTCCACAGGTGTTGCTGTAAACTGGACCGATAGTCAGTGATGGGTAAGATCCAATTGCAATGGTACCAACTTAACGGGTAAGGACCATATGTACTATTGGACAACCTAAGGCAGGCACTGTCCCTAAGCCACATGTGTGTTGTTTAAACAGAGAGGGGGAGATGTTGAGAGCCACATCCGAAGGGGCCCCAGCAAAATTCCAGAAGCCAGCAAACTTCCAGCTGCTGGCTGATGATTGGCTCACAGCAACATCTAGCTGATTGGCTCCTCTGCGGTGATGCTCATTGGGCTGTTTCCCTGCCCTTTCAGACCACGGAGTTGCTCATTAGGGGACTTATTTGGCTTTGCCCACATGACCTAGCCAATCGGCCTCAAGAGCAGGAGGATTGTGGGAGGTGGAGAGAGGCTTGTGTGGGAGGAAGAGGCTTTTGGGAAGCCAGTGGTGGCAGTTGGGGCTCTGAGGGTTTTTCCTGAGAGGCTGTTTTGTTTGGCGTGTGTGGTTTTAAAAATAAAGTTAGTTTCTTTTGACAAGTTGCTCCTGATTGTGCCCAGCAAGACTGCGGCATTATCCTAATATTTCTACAGTAACTGCCCCAGTTTAACAGCAATGCAAGTAGACTCTTATGGGACATGATTTGTATTTTGATGTTCATTTTTATTCAACACTGGTACATTACTATTTCTTCAGTTTATGCACATCAGAGGGTATATATTTCTTGCACAAGTTGGCAAATTTATAGGCATTTGTTGCACTTTCAATCACTTCCTGCTTCAGAACACATGCATTACTCCAGGTTTCTTAACTGGTCTATTCGTGAGACTCCTTTCCAAACATATTATTTCCGATTTTCTTTATAATTGTTTAAGCAAAACTCACACACCCTTCATGATAAACCATAACTATCATTTCACAATTAGATGTATAACTGTTTGGAATGAATGATTGTATATCAATATAAGATTTCTTATATATTTTCTGATATCAATTCAATCCATGATTTAAAGTGGAACCAGTTATATTATTTATTCACAGTATGGTCTATTCATGCATTATCTATATTCATAGACACAGGGTACACCTCTTTGTACCCCCAATACTAATTTATACGTTTTCAAAATATTGCTCCCAGTAATAGAGGAAGAAATACTCATGTCACCTGATCTAAATATGCATGTTATCACAGTAATATTCTGGACGCAAAATGCAAAATTCACACGTGTGATTGTACCAAAGCCTAAATGGACACTGAACATGGATTACTAAAAACATCCATGTCCAGCTTGCATAACGCTCTCAAATGTCAATCCTATCGGTGACTACATATTTGTTTCTTCCTAATATATTCAACCTCAAAACTGTTGAAAATGTCTAATACTATCACTCACCCTGTACTTTGCCTGTTTTCCTAATGTCTCTATTGATATCGGCTTTCCTACATATTTTCCCCAGTTCATCATTGTGACTGACCCTTCACATGTGCTGACATTGATATTCACTCTCTAACCAAAACCCAATTGCTAAAGAACTTTTGGTACAAATACTAAATTCACCCTTGTTCCAAAATCTACTGACTATCTTCCTGATCCTATTGATTATCCCTGTTTGAGTGGATGTTCTCCTCTACATTCAATCATCCAAGGTACAAGTCCTATGGCATTGTATATCGACTTATCTGAGACATGTGTGCAGAACGTAATTTAAAGCTATGTATCGCAATCAATTGCCCAATGCACTTCTGAGCTTCAAATCTCACCTAGATTTCTGTTTACATACTTATATTTCACCTCTGTATTCCTATAAATATTGCAGGTTCCCAATACCATTATTCATCCCACAGAATGATTCCTAAACCAAATCGATCCTGTTATTATCCCTAACCATACACTCTTGCCTCAATCTAACATTACAAAAGAGCAGGGACAGAGTTCATCTTACAATACAGGAATGTAGGGGATCTTACACCTGCTGAGAACCTCAAATTTCTATGCAGAAATGATCCCTGGAGAAGATGTAGGCAGCTATGAAGGACCTGAGAGAGCAAAAGCCATCTTCCATGGCAAACACCTTGTGATAACGAAGGGATGTGTATGAATCAGCCTCTCTTTTCTTAATGTAGAGAAGATGGACCAAACCAGACCTGCGTGGAGAGGTGTTCCCGGGTGGCCATTGTTGATATACCATTCAAACTTGTCAAAGTGTCACAGGAAGTAGGGGCAGCCTCCATCTCATGAGACCCATGAAAGCAACTGCTAGGACAAAGTGGTTGCCAAGGCAGTGATCTCATTCAGTTCCTGAAGGAGGTGACCTACCTAACTTCGTTGGTGATGTAACTCTCTGAAATTGGGTTCCAAGAAGCCAGGCACCCAGAGCCAGTCCCAGTCCCAGTCCCAGTGGTCGAACTTGTTTGGATTTACCAAGGACAGAGTCAGTCTTTCTTGGTACCTAATGATATGAGGATGGCCAAATGCCAGTAGAGCTCAGAAAAGGGGCCTTTCCCTAGATAGCAGGTATTGGCTCAATGCTGCCTGCTGACAACTTCGTAGAGTGGGCCAAGAAGAACAGATCTGAGACAGGCCAGGCCATTTTGGGGCAACATAGTATGGCCCACCAGTCAGAGGACACTCCAGATATTCACAGACCTACTTGGGGGAAGGAGGTGCTTTTGTGGATGTGGATGTGAGTTTGTGGTTTTGTCTCATGTTCTGAAAATAGGTAGGAATGGTGGTTTGTATGGTTTGGAGTTGACTGTTTCTAGGAAGTCGTTTGGCAAGGCGAGTGTTTCTATGTCTGTGTATCCACTGTGTTCGTGGTTGTAGTCTTTAGAAAAGAGAATGCATCAATGGAGGTTTCCTGTCTAGTTGGAAGCTTCCCAGCATTCCTCCTGCCCACTTTATAAATGGACTGTGGCTTGCCTTATGGATGGGCAACACCTACTATCTTCCTAAGGTCCTCTACACATCTTGATTTCTGGCCTCTCTCCAGAATAGGCTCATGGTTTTGTGGCCAAGATATGTACCACCTCCAAAATCTGTTACATGGCCATGTAATGGATAGCTGAAGGGAATGGGAACATCTCAGAAAACTCAGATATCAGTGTAACCAGTAAAGTCTCAGTTTAAAAACCTTGCTTTGGCCCATTTGCTTACCTATGGTTATGTTGCCCTGAATGTCAGGAAGGTATTTGCCTCAGGCCACCCCTTTCTGAAGCCTGAAGAAAACATTTTTCAAATGGAAATGAATGGGCATCACCTGTGGATCTTTGCTTAATTGCTTTGGAAAGAGATGTGTCTGAATCAGCCTCTTGGCCCTGTGTGAGGTTGGGGCTTTGATTCTCAGAAGGTGCTAGATCTTAAGAAAGATCCCATGTGTGCTTGGGTGTTCTATTGCCTCCATCTCAAATAAAGGATTTATACCCGACAATCAGTAGGATTAAATTGGAGAATCAGAACAGTATTAACGGCAGGCCTATTTGATCACTCCTGGTTCACATGAAGGGTGTCTAGGTCACCCTGACTTTAGGCAAATGAGGGGCAAGGGAGTTTATTTTGGAAACTGTCTTGGGCTTCGCCCCTCATGGAAAATTCCATTCAGAGGTTACGATGAGTGTCTATATGGAAGATGATGAGGGCCATGTGGCAGTGTTTTGGTTTTAATTGTGGTCATTTGTGTGCTGGTTGGAAAAGATGACTGGGTACACCTGGACCTGAACTCTGGTGTGATTCCCCTTAGAGACTGAGTTCTGGAACTGACTTCAGGGAAGTATTGCCATTAATTTTGGTGGGATTTTAGGAGGCCACACATGAGAGTCGCCCTTGGAAACTGAGATCTAGTCTCAGGGTGTCTTTCCACAGTGCACTGGGAATCTCCACCAGGATATAAGACGATTTTATTCTGAAAGACTTGGCAACCATAGTAAAGAGTCAAAACACATATTGAACTCACATTGAGTAGACATCAATGGGTCAGGCTTCATGTGACATTTTGGCCACTCGTTGGGAAGCGTTGCCTTTTAGAGTTCTCCAGAGCTTTCATCCTCACCATTTAATGGTTCCTGAATGAATTGAAAAACCAGTGCATCCAACTTGATACTTGAAAAATGGCTAGATAAATACCATGAAATTTTTGAAATTCCCATGACCAGGTGGCACTGGAGAACCTTTGGATGTCCTGTTGCTGATCATGAGTGTACCAGACAGTGCCTTGAATCACTGGGTTTCATGAAAATGGTGTAGAACAGAGATGCCAGTAAGTTGGAATTTGCTGAGTAGTGGGCCTAGAACAGTGGTGGGTAGGTGTGTGATTAAACATCTGTGTTGGTGTCATGTGGATTGGCCATTGGCTTCCAAATGGCTTTTGACTGACATGGTGCAGCCAGCAGACCCTTGCATGTAAAGGCATCTTGTTATATGGAGAGGTTTCAGGGCAATGTTCAGAATCAAGTTGCTAGGGACAAGGTGGAAGTCTATGTTGGATATAAGACTGGTTGGTGCATTCTCCTGGCAGACCCTGACCCACCACACATGACAGAACTCCCTCCAGCACTGTGTCCCAGTTGAACTACTTGTATTTCGTGAAGCAAACACCAAACTCCCATTGCAGCAGCTAGAAAGACCATGAAAAATGGAGGATGACCACATGGCTTCAGAGTCCACACAGGAAGACACTTAGCCCCCATTGGCCACAGTTTACATACAAAGAGAGAATTCTGCACTACTGCCTCATGTTCATGAAAGAATAAGAAAACATGTGCTCCAGGTTACATAGATGCAGACCCAGCTTTGATGGTCTCACTGCAAAGGAAGCTAAAGCTCCTGACTACAACATATATATCCAGTGCCCAAACTCAGAGGCAGTTTCTCATAAGTCTTCCGGTCAGCAGAGCACCATGTTTGTGAAGTGTTTACCCTGTCCCTTACTTTTGGAAACTCTTCTACCACCCCCAAAGTTGTGAACTCCTGAGCATATTCCATTCCAGATAAGTATTTATAGATTTTCTAACTCTTCTCCTCTAATTGTGTCTAACTTGGGGCGAAGGTAATGTCAAGGCATTGTTCTTGATGAGAGTGGGATGATTATTTTAGCACATATTTGCATAAACATTGGATTGATTTTCCTAATTTTCATTCGAAATACTGAATCACTCCCACTAACCCATACCCTACTAGACTCTATATTCTGACTCCTAATCCTAATATAATGGAGAAAAATAACCCAAAATGAATAGACATACAAGCATTTCAGAGGAGGCATGGTGTATAATTGGACTTGCCTTTTGCATTATGTAGAATTGGAGTTATAAATCTAGTCAATTTTTTGTTGAAATAGTTCTCCATGTGTTTTTTTAACTTTTGTTGTTTGTTGTTCAAAACATTATATAGTTCTTGATATATCATATTTCACACTTTGATTCAAGTGAGTTATGAACTCCCATTTTTATCCAGTATATAGTTTGCAAAATCATATCAGTTACGCATCCATTGATTTACATATTGCCATACTAGTGTCTGTTGTATTTTGCTGCCTTTCCTATCCTCTACTATCCCCCCTCCCCTCCCCTCCCCTCCCATCTTCTCTCTCTACCCCCTATACTGTAATTTATTTTTCCCCCTTGTATTTTTCCCTTTCCCCTCACTTCCTCTTGTCCGTAATTTTGTATAACCCTGAGGGTTTTCTTCCATTTCCATGTAATTTCCCTTCTCTCTCCCTTTCCCTCCTACCTCTCATCCCAGTTTAATGTTAATCTTCTTCTCATGCTCTTTATCCCTACTCTGTTCTTAGTTACTCTCCTTATATCAAAGAAGACATTTGGCATTTGATTTTTAGGGATTGGCTTCCTTCACTTAGCATAATCTGCTCTAATGCCATTCATTTCCCTGCAAATTCTATGATTTTGTCATTTTTTAATGCTGAGTTAAACTCCATTGTGGCCTCTGGTGTGCGCCCAGGTTTCCGTTCCTGTCTTCCTGTTTGTTAATTTCTGGCCTATTTATTGTTGTGACCAGGACCTTAGTCAATGCCTTAGTCTGTCTTTTGCATCTCTCATCTTCCCTTTGCTCCCTTTCTTTCTCTTTGTTTCTCTCATATAGTATACTTTCTCGGCTTCTCTGACTAAATCTCCCAAAGTCATATCTTGTGATCCCTCTAAGAGTTGTAACTTTCTTTTAATATCCAGGGCAGCTTGCCCAATGAAGGCCATCATGACAGATGCCTTTTGATCCTCTGCCTGAGGATCAATAGGGGCTCGAGCCTTTGACTGAGGGGGAAACCTGTCCTCAGGGAAGACTTAAAAAAGCGGAGCTTGCGATTGCCTCAGCAGACACCACCGAAAGACAGATCCAGGAGGAGAGTGGGGATGACACATGGTGAGTGACCCACCATGGGACAAGCAGTTTCGTCACATGATTTGTTTTTGTCAGGCCTCAAGGAGGCCCTCAAGACATAGGGGGCACATGTTAAGAAAAAGGACTTAAAATTATTCTTTTCATACATAGGAGAATTGTGTCCATGGTTTCCCCCTGAAGGGTCCATTGATGGTAGAAAATGGCTTAGAGTAGGAGACTGTTTAAACCATTTTTTTTGTTGTTGTTGAAGAAAAAGTCTTAGAACAAAGGTATATTAGACCTTTTGTAGACATTAATATTTTATTAGATTTTTAAACACCTAGAAAAATTTGTAAGTTTAAATTTAAAGACATTTATATTTATCTGTTTATCCAATTTAAATCGAACCATTTAAATCACGTGAATTAAAGATCTTTGGATCCACTTTGAAATAGTAAGCTTGCCTTAATTTGATTTTAATTGGAGTCAGAGGTCTTTTCTTGCATCCTGGTGTAATATTTTGTAGTTTCCCATCGAGATGACCCTGCCCCAATAGATCACAAGACCAGACTACTGGAAATTCTGAAGCTGGCCTTCCCTCCAGGGCTCCGGCATGAAGAGGCAATTTCCAAGGTCTTGGTGTGAGATTTTGGTCCAGGGAGCACTGCAGTGAACCACCGCCCTAAAACTATTAGCAAGCACATGGTGGAGGAGGCCTCCATAGGTAACTGGCGCCTATATAACATCTGATATCCGGTTAAGGGAGATCTCTTCTGATGACAGAGTGGTGTCCTGGGGAGACACACATATACTCCTGTCTGGTACAGTAACGAGAATCATTCTGTCCTCTGTTATGTTCTGTAGGGAATTCCTCTGAAAGCATAGAGAGGTGCCAATGGGCACGCAGGAGCTCCTATCCCAGAGCTTTAGCAAGACGTTGCATAGTTCCTCTGTTTTTCTGTTTCTGCGCTGGTTTTCTGTTTTTTTGTGTGTTTTGTTCTGTGTTTCATATGTTTTTTTTTTTTTTTGCTTTGTTTTAGTGTGTTTTGTTGTGTGATTTCTGTGGTAAAACTTAACTGAAAATGGGTAATAAAGCAAGTAAACTGACACCCATTTGGACTGTGTTTTAAAGAACTGTGATGAACTTTAATACCCTTTGTTAAGCAGGATGAGAGAAACCCCTAGCTGGCTGCCTGGAGCACACCCACTGCAGAGGGCAATGCCTGCTGGGGACCTAAGAACTGAGTATCTCCCAGGTTAACACGTGAAACTCCTTAAAACCCCTTGTCCCTTCAGATCGATAGAATCACAACCATTGGGCAGAGACCCCTGTTTTTCTCCTTTGTTAGCAAAGCAGTAAATCTCCCTTTTTCTTTTTCTCAAACCCTGTCCTCATTATTAAATTGGTATTAATTGGCTTCAAAATCAGGAACCAAACTTTAAGTTACAATTTTTGGTACCCCCCACACCCCGGAACTCTTTGAGAGCTGACTACTGAAATGTTAGGAGACGGAGCGTGCTTGGGGTGGAACCGAACAAGAGGAGCTAATCCTGTAAGTGAAAGGAGGGACTGAGGGACTTCCAGCAGCTGCCCAAGCCCTGTTGCTTCAGAGAATTACCTACTTCCTTCCCTGCACTGTAAGGATTTTGCCATCTCTGTTTTCTTAAAAAAGAGAAAAAGAAAAAGGGGACACTAAATATAGTAAAGTCACCATGGAGACCCTTGATTTTACATTTCAGGTTGTCCCTCTGTGAAAACATCTGGTTCCCTTGTGGGAAAATCTATGATGCCACTGGTGTAGGAGATTTTTCTCTTATCTGCTCTGGTTTAAAGGCTTCTGTCTGTAAGCCATAGTCTGGAGCTCCTTTCAGTCTGTCTTGTGTCTTTGTTTCTGGCCCTTTAAGACATGTGCAATAATGTGTTGATATTATAAATCATTTCTTGGGAATGATCTTAGCTGAATGTGTATCTAAATGATGATGTTTTATTGTAACAATCTGGCATCTGAATGGGTTTTTGAAGCATTGCACAATCTTGCAGTTAAAAGTCGGGTTTAGGAAATTGTTTAGTTTATGATTTCAGATAATTCATGCCAGAGAACTTAAATACTTAGGATGGAAAACTAGAGAACTCTACTTCCAAGTTGGCAAGTAACTTCCCAATCATTCAGGCTTTTTTTTCACCAATTTTTAATTGGGTAGCCTGGGAAAATGTCACTGTGTCTACCAGTGCATTAATTTGGACAAGGATAGTAAATCATAGTATGGTATCTGTTGACAAAACAAGATATAAAGATGTAAAATTTTGTAAACTGTGTCTTAAACTTGTATCATAAAATTTTGTGAATTTTGTCTTAAAATTGTTTTATAATTTTCAACATCTGAACCTGAAAATTATGGTTGAAATGCCTTAGGCCTGAGGTGTCTGCTCAGAATAGCAGCTTTTTCCTGCTCCTTCCAGACCTCAGCCAGGACTTATGTTGAATGGCAAATGAAAGAGGCCTGCAAGCTCAGTAGGAGAGTGATCTGAGGCCTAAAAAAAATTAAATTGTATGGTATTTACTAATTAATGGCCAGTCAATTTTTCTAGGACTCTTATTTTTTCCTTAGATTCTTTATTTTTTTTTGAGCTCATGATTTTGATCCTAAAGACCTAGGATGATGTTTTTCTGACCAGTTCTATCTTTGACTAACTGTGTAGTTTTTGAAACATTGCAATGGATATTTCACCTGGAAAAGCTACAAGGCCTTTACTATTATTATGTGTGCACAATTTTGGTATGTGTTGTATGTCTATATATTCATTTGTCCGTATATCATATATATGATACACAAATTAACATTTATAAAGAGCACTCATTAAAACAAAAACGCTCATAAAAACAAATTTTAAAAAGTGGATCCAAAGATCTTTAATTCAAGTGATTTAAATAGTTGAATTTAAATTGGATAAAGAGATAAAAATAAATGTCTTTAAATTTAAGCTTACAAGTTTTTCTAGGTGTTAAAAAATCTAATAAAATATTAATGTCTACAAATGTTCTAATATGCCTTGGTTCTAAGACTTTTCCTTCAACAAAAAAATGGTTTACACTGTTCAATATATTTGTCTAATATATTGATAAATAAGTAAAGTAAATTTGATATGGGATTACTCATTCATGAGTACTTTTGTTAGATATCTGATTGATTTACTAAGGTCTGTATAAGTTTGTACTAATGTCTGTATAAGATTGTAATAATCAGTCATGTGTTAAAGAGACAAAAATTTCTTAAAACATAAGTTTACCCATAACATTGTGTTTATTAAGTTTTATTTTTTCTAGAGCAAGCAACCATAAAAATTAAACAACTGATTAAATAAGAACTGTTATTTTAGAGCACTGTACTGCCATTTATTTAAAAGCTAAACTTGGTTAATGTAGAAACTTCAATGTAATTGTGATGCTATTAATGTGCTCATATCTTTCAGGTATACGAATCTGTAAGGTAGAAACTTTAAAAGAGCATTATTTCAAGCTGGTGTTCTGAAGTTGTATGGTAAAAAAATATATTGGGCATTCATTTACTTCTTATCAATAAGATATGTAAAGTTGTATGTTACTTTTTACATTGGGGAACAATTTAAATGTATTTTTATGTTAATGAGAGTCTAATCTATATAAAGGTTAAAAACTTTCAGCCTTTCTTAAATTCATGTTTTAAATGTGATATCATATGGTGTTAACTAATGTTCATGTGACCTCAAATAATATATGTAATCTTTGTAAAATGATATTTAAAAAAACAAAGATCATCTTTAGAAGTAAAACACTTAAGTTTTATAAAGAGCCCTGCCTTACCTGAGATAAGGCTCTGTGTCCCATCTTACTATATGTGAGAATGACTACGAAAGCAGTAGGTCAGATATTATTTCATTTAAAGTTATGTTCAAAAGTTGTTTTTTTTTCTGTCAAGATTTCTAGGATCTCAAACAGGGGATATAATTTATAACTCAGCTTAAAACTTCAGGGTAGCTATTACACGAACTAAGTATTTTTACTCTTGTTAAAAAATTTTATTTTGTAATTTCCTTATAAGTGATCTAAAGATTCCTTGTTAGTGTTTTACAGAAGTGTTGCTTTAAGAACACAACATGGGTTAATTTAAGATAATAAGTCATCACCTACAAGACAGACAGAATAATACAGATCCCAGTTAATAAAAAAGATAAATAATTATAAAGTTATAGACATTAAAGCCCAGTACTCTTAATATTAGGCTGTTAAAATTTATTTGCTGGATGATTAAGATTAGGATTTATATTAAAGTTACATGAAAAGGGACAAGAAAACCAATATTTGGCTCTTGCCCTCTGAGTCAGTCTGAATCCAGGGAACAAGGGACTTCTCAAAGACCTTTGCAACTCTGGGCCTCATATCTTCCCAATTAGGGAGATTAATGAGACCCCTGGATAACAGAAAGCCAATCAGTGCATTTGCTAAGAAGAGGAGAGTCATCAGAGAAGGGAGACATCCCTGATGCTTCCAAGGGTAGCCACATGGTCAAGCAAGACCTGGACCCACCTAGCGCAAATGGCACTAGCAGAACTGAGAAGCTGCTCTCAAGTTTCCCCAGGAATGACTCCCATAAAAGCTCAGCTGACTGTTAACAATAGATAGAAACAAAAGTCAGTTTGACTGTTTCATGATAAACACTTAGGAAAGACAGTTAAAACCAAAATACAGCCATTCCTGGGCATTTTAAATAATAATATTAATAATAATAATAATAATTTTTTATACACATTATGTTAGCCTCCCAAAATAAGTAAGACTGGAGGCTACAAAGAAGGATTCCCAGAAAGGAATGCCTGATAACTATAAAAAGAGACTATCAAGAGGAGCTGCCAGAGGCAGAAATTTTTAGTTTAAGGCCTACAGATATTCCTAACCTACAGGTAGGGTTGGTGTTTGCTAGTACGATTATCCAGCCCTGAGTAACAGAATTAAAGGTTTCTCTATTACACACAGAGGTCATACTAGTAAAATGATTTTGCAAGATCAGATGATATTAAATCATTAAACTGTATCTTATGGAGAGGGATAACTGTAACACTAAATGTTAAATATTAAGTTGACAGTCCTGATAACTGGGAATATTAAAGCCTGCTGAGGGAACTTCTATACAGTGACATGTTCCAGCTGCTGCAACATTTTTTCAGTACTCATGGTTCTTGTTTCTCACACAGAAGAACCCATCCCCAGATGAATTTACAACCTGTTCTTCCCCAACCAGACTTCAAAACGAACTGATTTCTAAAAGGCAACTCATGTTCCTCAACTGACTTCTAAAAAGCAACTCATGTCCCTTATACTGTGCCCACTCACGTCACTCTCTCTCAGCTCAGAAGAAGCCAAAATGAGTGACGCCTCTCGTCTTACAACTATGGAGCCAAAAATAAATAGAATATCAATATAAGTAATTTATTAAGTCAGGTAAAACCAGGAATCCAATTTTGGGTGAGTTCTAAAAATTTGGAGACTGTTACCTGAGGGATTAAAATTCCCTCATTGCTCTTTCCCTACCCTATCAAAAATTTGGAAGGGACACATTAAAAAAGGGGGAATGATTTGCATTTCTCTGACTGCTAGAGATGGTGAGCATTTTTTCATATACTTGTTGATTGATTGTATGTCCTCCTCTGAGAAATTTCTGTTCAGGTCCTTGGCCCATTTGTTGATTGGATTATTCGTTATCTCATTGTCTAATTTTTTTAGTTCTTTGTATATTCTGAATATTAGCGCTCTGTCTGAAGTGTGAGGAGTAAAGATTTGTTCCCAGGACGTAGGCTCCCTATTTACCTCTCTTATTGTTTCTTTTGCTGAGAAAAAACTTTTTAGTTTGAGTAAGTCCCTTTTGTTGATTCTAGTTATTAACTGTTGTGCTATGGGTGTCCTATTGAGGAATTTGGAGCCCGACCCCACAGTATGTAGATCATAGCCAACTTTTTCTTCTATCAAATGCCATGTCTCTGATTTGATATCAAGTTCCTTGATCCACTTTGAGTTAACTTTTGTGCATGGCGAGAGTAAGGGATTCAGTTTCATTTTGTTGCAAATCTCACTCCAGTAAGATTGGCAGCCATTAGGAAGTCAAACAGCAACAAGTGCTGGCGAGGATGTGGGGAAAAGGGTACTCTTGTACATTGCTGGTGGGACTGAAAATTGGTGCGGCCAATTTGGAAAGCAGTATGGAGATTTCTTGGAAAGCTCGGAATGGAACCACCATTTGATCCAGCTATTCCCCTACTCGGTCTATTCCCTAAAGACCTAAAAAGAGCACACAATAGGGACACTGCTACATCCATGTTCATAGCAGCACAATTCACAATAGCAAGACTGTGGAACCAACCTAGATGCCCTTCAATAGACGAATGGATAAAAAAAAATGTGGCATTTATACACAATGGAGTATTACTCTGCATTAAGAAATGACAAAATCATAGAATTTGGAGGGAAATGGATGGCATTAGAGCAGATTATGCTAAGTGAAGCTAGCCAATCCCTTAAAAACAAATGCCAAATGTCTTCTTTGATATAAGGAGAGTAACTAAGAACAGAGTAGGGACGAAGAGCATGAGAAGAAGATTAACATTAAACAGGGATGAGAGGTGAAAGGGAAAGGGAGAGAGAAGGGAAATTGCATGTAAATGGAAGGAGACCCTCAGGGGTATACAAAATTACATAAAAGAGGAAGTGAGGGGAAAGGAGAAAAATTTAAGGGGGAGAAATGAACTACAGTAGAGGGGGTAGAGAGAGAAGAGGGGAGGGGAGGGGGGAGGGGGGATAGTAGAGGATAGGAAAGGCAGCAGAATACAACAGACACCATAATGGCAATATGTAAATCAATGGTTCTGCAACTGATGTGATTTTGCAATCTGTATATGTGGTAAAAATGGGAGCTCATATCCCACTTGAATCAAAGTGTGAAATATGATATATCAAGAACTATGTAATGTTTTGAACAACCTACAATAAAAATTAATTTAAAAAATATTAAAAAGCAAAAAAAAAATGGGGGGGGGGATGATAAACCCAACCTGATCATTTATTAAAATTGGGAGCCATCTTGCCACAAAGTCACGAAAAGATAATTTTGCTTTCCTATAAATTACTGCAAATTCTGAATCTGCTTGGAATGCCTGTCCGTGCCTTGAACTCACCCATGCCTGGCTCTCTGACCAGATAGCAGCCCTCTCTGAAAATTTAGTGACACCTCATAAATATTGGCCTTCTCTGGCCAGACAATGACTCTCGTGAGTCTCTAATGGTCCTCATAAATTCTGATGATGGGGCCAGCAAAAAAAAAAAATTGTAAACTAGCAATAGCGTGATGCTTCTCCGAGTTCTGTTATCTGTAACCCCCCTTTTGTGTAACTTACTGGACTATAAAGCTGGGCTGTAGGAAAGGTGGGGTTGCTGTCTTGTTTCTGCCATTTTGAGAGGGATAGGCAGCTCAGCCAGTGGAAAAATAATAAGCTTGCTTTAATTTGATTTTAATTGGAGTCAGTGGTCTTTTCTCCTGTCCTGGTCAAACAGGTAAACACTCCACAAACATGGAGCTCTGCCGGCCTAAAACTTATTGAGAAACTCTCCCTGACCTTGGGCACTTGAAATATATGTTGTTGTCAGGAGCTTTAGCTTCTTTGTAGTGAGACCATCAGAGCTGGGTCTGCATCTATGTGACCTGGAGGACATGGTTTCTTATTTTCCAATGAACATGAGGCAGGAGTGCAGAATTCTCTCTTTGTAGGGAAACTGTTGTCACTGAAGGCTAAGTGTCTCCCCATGTGGTATGTGAAGCCATTTGCGCATCTTCCACATTTCATGGTGTTTCTTGCTGCTGCACTGGGGGTTTAGTATTTGCTTCATGAAATACAAGGAGATCAACAGGGACTCAGTGCTGGAGGGATTTCTCACACGTGTGGTGGGTCAGGGTCTCCAGGAGAATCCACCAATGAGGCTTATATCCCACATAGCTTGCCCCCTCAACCATTGCAACCTGATTCTGAACACGGCCCTGAAACCTCTAAATATAACAAGATGCGTTTATATGAAGAGATCAGACATATAGGGATTACTGGCTGCACCATGTCTGCCACAAGACATTTGGAAGTCAATGGCAGATCCAAATGGCCCCACCAGAGATATTTTATGACACAACTGCACACCACAGCTCTGGGTCACTACTCAGCAGGCGCCAACATACAGGATTCTTTCTTCTACACCATTTTCATGAAACCCAGTCAATCAAGGCACTCTCTGGTACACTCATGATCAGCAACTGGACATCCAAATGTTCTTCAGTGCCACTTGGTCATAAGAATTTCAAAAATTTCATGGTATTTATCTAGCCATTTTTCAAGGATGAAGTTGGATGCACTGTGAGTTTCAATTCTTTCAGGAACCATTAAATGGTGAGGAATTTCATTTCAATGAAAGCTCTGGAGGACTCTCACAGGCAAGGCTTCCCATGGAGTGGCCAAAAGGTCACATGAAGCCAGGCCCATTGAGGTCTACAATGCTAGGTCCATGTGTGTTTTGAATCTCAACTATGGTTGCCAAGTCTTTCAGAATAAAATCATGTGATATCGTAGCTGAGATTCCCAGTGTTCTGTGGAGAGCCACCTGGGCCTATATCTCAGTTTCCAATGGGGACTCTCATGCGTGGCCTCCTGAAATCCCAACACAATTCATGGCAATTCTTCTCTGAGGTCAGGTCCAGAACGCAGTCTCTAAGGGGAATCACACCAAAGTTCAAGCCATGGTGGACACAGTTATGTCTTCCAACTGCCACACAAATGACCACAATTAAAACCAAAACACTTTCACATAGCCCTCGTCTTCTTCCATGTAGACACTCATCAAATCCTCTGGCTGGACGTTTCCAAAAGGGGTGAAGTCCAAGACCCTGTCCAAAATATGCTCCCTCGCCCCTATGTTGCCTAAGGTCAGTGTGGCCTAAACACCTTTCCTGTGAACCAGGAGTGATCAAATAGGCCTGACCTTATTACTGCTCCACTTCTCCAATTTGAGGCCTACTGACTGCCAGGTATAAATTCTTTATATGAATGGGAGTCATGAAAAAACCCAAGCATCTATGGTCTAGCCTTTGCAGGCCAGGATGGAGGTCAGGAACCTTACAGAAGATGGCGAGAGACTTCATACACAATGACTGCTATTTTGACCATTTTGTATTTGTAGCACACATGGAATCTTACCTTAGATCCATCAGGTGTTAAGAATCTAAGCAGCAGCCTCACACAGGTTCACAAGGCTGATTCAGACACATCCCTTTTGGAAGCAATTAAGCAAAGAGCCACAGGTGATGCCCATTCATTTCCATTTGAAAACTGTTTTCTTAAGGCTTCACAAAGGGGTGGCCTGAGGCAAAGACCTTCCTGACATTCAGGGCAATGAAGCAATAGGTAAGCAAATGGCCCAAAGCAAGGATTCTCCACTGAGACTTTACTGGTCACATTGATATCTGAGTTTTCTGAGATCCTCCCATTCCCTTCAGTTATCATGTACATGGCCATGTCACAGTGCTTGGAGGTGGTACATATCTTGGACACAAAACCATGAGCCAATTCTTGAGAGTGGCCAGAATTCAGGAAGAAAACAGAAACGTAGTAAGATAGTAGGTGTTGCCCATCCATAAGGCAAGTCACAGTCCATGCGTTAATTGGGCAGGATGAATGCTGGGAAGCTTTCTACAAGACAGGAAACATCCATTGATGCATTTTCTTTTCTAATGTCTACAACCACGGACACAGTGGGAGAAACAGACATAGAAAAACTCGCCTTGTCAAACAATTTACTAGAAAAAGTCCATTCCAATCCAAACAAACCACCTTTCCTACCTATTCTCAGAACATGAGACAAAACCACACACTCACACCCACACCCACAAAGGCACCTCCTTCCCCCAAGTAGGTTTGTAACTATCCAGTGTCCTTTGACTGGTGGGTCATACTATGTTCCCCTGATATGGCCTATCCATTCTCAGATCTGGTCTCCTTGGCCAACTCTGTGACGTTGTCAGGAGCATGTGGAGAGCCACTACCTACTTTCTCAGGAAAGGTCCCTGGCATGTGGCCATCCTCACATCAGTAGGTACCAAGAAAGACTGATTCTGTCCTTAGTAACACCAAACAAGTGAGCCCACTGGGACTGGGACTTGGATTGGCTCTCAGTGCCTGGCTTCCTGGATCCCAAGTTTAAAGTGTTCCATCACCAAGGAAGTGAGGTAGGTTACTTCCTTCAGGAATTTAATGAGGTCACTGCCTTGGCAAACACATTGTCCTAACAGTTGCTTCCAATGGTTCCATGAGATGGAGGCTGCCCCTACTTCCTGTGACATTTTCACAAGTTAGAATGATATATAAATCAAAGGCACCAAGAAACAGCGCTCCACAAAGGCCTGGTTTGGTCCGTCTCCTGTACATTAAGAGAGAGGCTGATTCAGCCACATCCCTTCATCCTGACCAGGTTTTTTGGCAATGGAAGATGACTTTTGCTCTCTCAGGTCCTTCATAGCTGCCTACATCTTCTTCAGGGATCATTTCTGCATGGACCTTTGAGGTTCTCAGCAAGTGGAAGATCCCCTACATCCCTATATTTTAAGGCCAACTCTGTCCCTGCTCTTCTCTAAAGTTAGATTGAGAGATCACTGTGTGGTTACGGTTAATAACAGTTTCGATTTGGGTTAGGAATCATTCTGCAGGATGAATAATGGTATTGGGAATCTGTGATATTTATAAGAATAGAGACGTGAGTTAAAATTATGGAAACAGAAATCTAGGTAAGATTTGCATCCCAGAAGGGCATTGAGACCTTCATTGGGATACTTAGCAATGTTATACTTTCTGCACAAATGTCTCAGATAAATCCATACACAATGGCATAGGATGTTGTACCTTGGATGATTGAATGTCGAAGAGAACCTCCAGTCAAAAAGGGATAGTCTGTGGAATTAGGAAGATAGTCAGTAGGTTTAGAAAGAAGGGTGAGAATAAGATTTGGAAAAAAGTTCTTTACCAATAGGGTTTCAGTTAGAGAGTGAATATTAATGTCAGCCCATGTTAAGTGTCAGTCACAATAATGAATTTGGGAAAATATGTAGGAAAGGAGGTATCAATAGAGACCTTAGGAAATCAGGCAAATTATTAAGTGAGTCATAGGATTAGGCATTTTCAACAGGGTTGAGGTTGAATATATAACCTTAGGAAGAAAGAAATATGTAGTCACCAATAGAATTGACATTTGACTGCATTAGGCAACCTGGACATGAATGTTTTTAGTAATTCATGCTCACTTTCCATTTAGGCTTTGTTGAAAATAAATAAAATAGGTACTTGTCTCTTCCTGTTTTTCTGTATGCTTAAGAAAACACTCTTGAAATCTTGAAAACTTTTTGCTAATCTTGTTCCCAGAATGTGCTGTCCCCAACTGCCAAACTGCAGAATGTACACCCTCACCCGTTTACATGCAAACCGCCCACTTGCCCTGACCCATCAATAAACTTCCCTCCCTGCCCTCTTCAAGAAAAGTATATAAGCTCTGCTTAAGCTGTTCTCAGTGCTCTCTGCTCTATTCAAGTGAGGTCTGAGCCCCAGAATTTTGGGTGCTTTGCTGTTGCATGAGACAGTGTCTTGGTGGTCTCTTCCTCCAATGGTCGCCTGACCATTACATCTGAGGGCCCCAGCGAGTTCCAGCAGCATTGGACGAAAGACCCCCAATAGGCTCATCTCAGGTTAAGTAAGGCGCCACTTTCTTATTTCAGGTTTCAGGTTAGGGATGGGCAAAATGGCTATTGGTGATGAGCATGAGCTCTCTCTGACGGTGGCTGACAGAAGTGTCACAGAGCCACAGGCCACGTCTCTGGGGGACGCCCCAGAGAACTCGGGAAACCGAGTAACAATAGTCTCCTAAACTCAGTGATATTTTGTTTTGGATTCGGTATTGTCAGCCCATCAGGTTTTCCTGGCTACTCAGTCCTGTTCTCAGTATTGGACGTCCATTGCCTGTCTTTATTGTCTTGTCTTGTCTGTGTCGTGTGTCATTGCTTTCACTATTTGTGTATCTTTCATATGGGACAGAACACTTCAATGCCTCTGTCCCTGAACCTTGATCACTGGACCAAAGTCTGCTTAAAGGCTCAGAATCTTCTTTTTTTCAGTAAAACGTCAGATCTGGAAGACTCTATGTGTCTCAGAATGACCCACCTTTGGAGTCGGATGGCCCCCAGAATGATCTTTCTACTTCACACTAATTCAAAAACTCAGAGATATTGTCTTTCAGCCGGGGCCACATAGCCATCCAGATCAACAGCAATATATCTTTAGTTTGCAGGACCTCTGCAAATCTCCTCTTCCATGGTTGAAGCCTTTCCTTGTCCCTGTCCCCGCTCCTACTGGTTCTCCCACTTTTCTATCTCTCAAACCCTCTGCTCCCCCTCCTCCACCCTCTGTTGTCCCTGAGTCTCAAGACTCTACTGGACTCTCTTCCCCCTCCTTATGCCCTGCCCTTGTCCTCCAACCCCAAACACCCTCTAAGTGATTCCCCTGCTGCTGACTCAGACTCTCCACCATTGGAGGAATATAGGCCAGCCCAGCGCCCTCCAGGTGACTACCCCACGGCACACACAGCCCCTCCTTCCTTGGAGGTAGCTGGCCCGGCCAAAAGAACACAAAGTACTCGCTGGGGGGGTTAAACTTTGAAGTGGATACAGGGTAAGTATACTCAGCCCTTAAGGCCCCATTGGGCCATCTATCAAACAAAAAGGACTCTAGTTCAAGGGGCTAATGGGAGTAAATATGGGGCTTAGACAACTAAGAGGACCATGGACCTGGGGAAAGAAAAAATCCATCACTCGTTCCTAGTAATCCCAGAATGCCTGACCCCATTGATGGGCACACATCTGCTCAAAAAGCTCCAGGCCAGAATAACTTTTAACCCTGAAGGCCCCCAAGTGAAATTTCTAAATTTTTCAGTAAAAACTCCTATAGTCACGGCTTTTACTATGTCAGTAGAAGATGAACATCAACTTGTCAAACCCCCCAAGACTGATCAAACAGGCAAGCTACCCCGGAAATGGATAACAGATTACGCAGATGCCTAGGAAAAAAACTGCTGGGTTACACGTAGCCGTGAAACATCCTCCAATAACAGTGGAGTTAAAAACTTCAGCCCCCCCATCAATGTCAAAAAATATCCTCTGAGCAAAAAAGCTAAAGATGGGATAAGGCCCCATATTCAGAAATATCTGGCCTTAAGGGTCCTAAGGCCCTGTCATTTGAACTGGAACACTGCCCTGTTACCAGTATAAAAATCCAGGAACCGGGGACTATCGCACCGTTCAAGACCAAAGAGAGATCTACAACAGAGTGCAGGACATTCACCCCACAGTACATAATCTGTACAATCTGCTTAGCACTCTGAACCATGAGCGGAAATGGTATACTGTTCTGGACTTAAAAGATGCTTTCTTTTGCTTGCCTCTGCATAAAGATAGTCAGTTGCTATTTGATTTCGAGTGGGTAGACCCAGAAACCGGGACGTCTGGTCAACTAACATGGACTAGACTCCCACAGGGGTTCAAAAACTCCCCCACTCTCTTTGATGAAGCCCTCCACAGAGACCCCAACAACTTCAGAACTATGCACCCTGACGTCACCCTGCTTCAATATGTCGATGACCTGCAACTGGCAGCCAACACCAAGAAAAACTGTGAGTCTGGAACCCAATTATTATTATATGAGCTTGCTCAACTCTGGTATAGTGCTTCTGCCAAAAAAGCCCAAATTTGCCAGCAAGAAGTAATCTTCCTGGACTATTCCCTTAGGGGCAGTAAGCGATGGCTCACTGAGACCAGAAAACAATCCATTGAGGAGATACCACCCCCATCTAACAGCAGACAACTCAGAGAGTTTCTTGGGACTGCTGGCTTATGCAGCTTATGGATACCTGGGTTTGCGTCCTTATCTGCTCCTTTATACCCGCTGTTAAAGAGAGATGCCCAATTCTAATGGGACCCCTGAGCACCAGCAAGCTTTTGATAACATCTAAGGACACTGACACTGAAACCCTCAACTTCACTGAGCCCAGCTTGCATTTTCAGAAAGCCCTAAACTAAGTTAAAAATGTACATCAACTCACTCACCTTGGTTCAAAGAAACTGCAGGCATTCCTGAAGGATCAAGAACAGAGTTTTCCACTAACCGACTCAGAGCGAAAGAAATAACTGAACGGGTAACAAAAGCCTGCCGGGTCTGTCAATTGGTTAATGCTTACCCTTCCAACTTTCCTGCAGGAAGCACCTACAAGAAACCAGACCAGGACAATTCTTGGAAGTGGACATTACTGAAATTAAGCCAGGAAGTTATGGACTTAAATATCTCCTAGTCTTTGTAGATACATTTTCAGATGAATTAATTGAAGCCTTCCCCCCCCCCACACACACACACACAAAAACAACACAACAAAATAAATGGCACAAATGGTGGTCAAGAAGATCCTGAAAGATATTTTTCTAAGATACGGACTGGCTAAGGCAATAGGGTCTGATAATGGACTGGCGTTAATTGCCCTGATAAGTCAGGGATTAGCCAGGACCCTGGGGATTAATTGGAAATTACATTGTGCTTATAGACCCCAGAGCTCAGTACAGGTAAAAAAAAAATAATAATAGAACCATTAAAGAGAATTAACAAAATCAAGCTTAGAGATCGGCATAAAAGATCGATCTATTCTCCTGCTTTATGCACTGTTTCATGCAAGAAATACTCATACTCCTCTGTTTCCTTGTGTAACCTCACCCCCTATGAAATTCTCTATGGTCCCTCCTCCAGTACGGGACCTAACCCAAACTCTAAGACCTAACGATCCCTTCCACACCCCCTGCTTGACAGACTTAAAGCTCTTGAAAGAAATCAGCAATATCTGTGGAAACATCTGGCCACTGCCGACCAACCTGGGGACGAGGGGACTCCATATCGATACCAAGTAGGAGACTTCGTCTACATTAGACGACATCAGGTGTCATCCCTGGAACCCCACTGGAAAGGACCATATAAGGTGCTACATATAACACCTACAGTGGTAAATGTAGACGGAATCACTTCATGGATCCATGTCTCTCATCTCTGGCCTGCGCCTGTCCAAAATCTGACTGGAAACTGGAAAAGACTGGTAACACTTTCAAAGTGCGTATTCACCATGTGGATAAGGCTACAGACTCTCCCCTTGGCCAAGAGTAGTCCTAACCCTCATCAGCCTGTTCAGCAGTAATGGCTGATCACAAATCCTACTGTACAAGAAGTATGGTCTATCTTGCATACAGCCCCTTTAGGGACATGGGGCCATCTCTCCACCCAGACATTTGTCAGCTGGCTATAGGTCTTTCCTATTGGGATATCCCTGATGAAGGGGATCCAACTAAAATTCCAATAAATCCTTTCCGTATCATAGGTAATAGAAACAAACATTATGGATGTAGGGACACGAGAGCCAGATGCAGGTTGGCTAGCCTAGATTACTATGTTTGCCCAGCGGACTATCAAAGCCACAACAGACATGGCTGTGTGGGGGAAATGCCGACTTCTTCTGTAAGTCATGGGAATGTGAGCATACAGGGGTGCCTGGTGGAACCCAAACTCCTCATCAAATTCAATACACAGCATTGGCCATATTACCAATTACACAACCAATACCGATGGCAGCCAGAGGGGTCTCTAGATCCTAAAATTCTCCGTGACCTTTTTAACTTCGGCAAGTGCTCAAAGGGTGGAAGGAAATTCCCCTAAGTGGAGGCATTTTCCCTCCTTCGCTCACATCCTGAACTATGCTTATCCAATAGATCCTCACCCTCAGCTTTCTGCTCCAGACTCTCTGCTGCCACTCCCACCTCAGCAACCTGATTTCTTCCCTCCAATTACTAGATCAAAAACCCAAACCGCCGGTTCTCAGATTATTGCCCCCTTGCTGAGGTAGCAGGTACTGAGGTACCCATCCACCCACTCACTACTCTCTTCTCCTGTCAGTGCCCGCACCAGGTCCCACCAGGTCCTCTTACCAGCTAACCCAAAGCTCAAACCAGCTAAGGAGAGCCCTCAGACCCCTATCCAAGATGTAATGAAAATGGCCTTTAAAGTTGCTCTGTCATCACTGAAAACAGGTTACTAAGAATTTAAAGTCCCTCACAGGCTTTTTGGGATACAAACTCCCATCTTCCCCTCTGCTCTATCTGTTCTACTGCTCAAGTTTTGTTGCCTGGAAAATTCCAAACCCCTTTCCCATTATTCTTTTACATGTCTCCTTCCTCATGCTCAGAACCAAGGTGCTGCTCTCAGACCCGCCTTCCCTGTCTTCCCCGTCTATACCAGGCCCACAGAAAAGTCTTAAATGACCTTCTCCAGCAGTCTTCACCATGGCTGACTTTAGGACTCTCAGCCAAAGAGTCCCTATAAAAGAGTTCAATGTAGATAAACTTCCCCTTTTCGTGTTTCCCTGTTCTATTTGGCCACTGGCTGGAAAAATCAGCACTCCTAAGCTAGACTCCCCCTTGCTAGTTTTTCACAAAACATGTGAACAAGGCCTCTGGCCTTGAGCTGGGGCTGCACAGACATGGTTACATTTCTAAGATAAATAAGTTACCAAATGAGCTCCATTGTTACAGCTGGCAGTGAGAAAAAAAAAAGAGAAGAAAAAAGCTCTCCCACTCCAGGTGTCCTTAAAATGTTAACTTGCCCAGAACAGATGAAAAAAACAATAGAAACGAAAACTTCTTTTTGTGAACTTATGCAGACTGTGAACTTCTGAGCCCCTTCCCTTACATGTTGGGTACAAAATTCGGAAACTACCTAAATTTGGAGATCAGGTGACTAATTGATTACAACAGAAGCAATGCCCTCTAAATCCGTTGCAACCAAATAGGTATGTTTCGCTGTCTTCGGTGCTATCTTAGGTGCCTTGAATTGTCCGTCCTTACAACAGTATAATTCTATATACTTAAACATTGTTTATGTTTTCATAAAATGGTCAACAGATGTGATTAATTATGTAATGTTCAGATGTTTCCCAGAGTGCTCTATCATGAGGCAGGTTAATTTAAATATCAAATACGGGGGCATACAACCCGGTTCCTCTGGGAACCTGTATCCCTCACTTTAGCCATCCTATTAGGAAAAGGAGCTGCTGCAGGTGTGGGCACAGGAATCACTGTCCTAGTCCATGTGACACAACAAATGACCCGATGAGAAGCAGCAATAGACCAAAATTTAAAGATATTAAAAACCTCCATCACAGTTTTATAGGAATCTTTAACCTCTCTCTCTGAAATTGTTTTACAGAACATGCGAGGGTTGGACCTCCTCTTCGTGAGAGAAGGGGGCTTTTGTGCTGCATTGAGGGAAAAAGTTGATTTTATGCCGACCATACTGGAGTTGTAAAAAAATCTATGAGTAAATTAAGAAGACGCCTAGAAGAGCATCAACAAGAGAGAGATGCACAAAAAGGGTGGTTTGAGTCTTTGTTCACACAGTCCCCCTGGTTAACTACGCTTTTATCAGCCCTGGCCAGTCCATTAATAATCCTCATTTCATTGCTAATTGTAGGACCCTGTTTGCTCAACCATCTAGTTTCCTTTCTACAAGCTTAAATTGGATAAGTTAAACTTATGGTAATCAGACAACAATATACCTCACTAGAAGACATAAAATGTGAGACCCCGCAATGCTCATTTTTATGATTAAAATTAACCAGAATAAGAAGTGGGGAATGAAAGGTTAATAAAATATGTACTTTTAACTTCTTGTTTTTCTGTATGCTTAACAAAATACTGATGAAATCTTGAAAACTGTTTGCTAATCTTGTTCCCAGAATGTGCTGTCCCCAATTGCCAAACTGTTGAATGTACTCCCTCTCCCATTGGCATGCAAACCACTCACTCGACCTGACCCATCAATAAATTTCCCTCCCTGCTCTCACCACGTAAATTGCATAAGCTCTGCTTAAGCTGTTCTTAGGGCTCTCTTCTCTATTCAAGTGAGCTCTGAGCCCCAGCATGCTGGACCCCCAATAAACCCTTTGCTGTTGCATGAGACAGTCTCTTCGTGGTCTCTTTTCCGACGCTCGCCCGACTTTACATTGGTACAATCATAAGTGTGAACATTCCTATGTGTGTCCAGAATATTACTATAATAAATAATATATGTAGATCAGGTAATAGGAGTTTTTCTTCCACCATTTATGGGAGCAATATTTTGAAGATATATGAATTAGTATTTTGGGTAGAAATAGGTGTACCATTTGTCTATGAATATAGAGATAATGCATGAATAGACAATACTGTGAATTAATAATATTACTGGTTCCAACTTTAAATAATGGATTGAATTGATATCTGAAAATATACAGGAAACCTTATATTGATATACTACATTTAATCCTACCCATTATACATCTGAATGAAATATTAGGGTTATGGATTTTCATGAAGAGTGTTTGAGTTTTGCTTCAAAAGTGATTATGGAAATTGAAAATAATGTGTTTGGAAAGAAGTCTCATGAAAAGACCAGTCCAGAAACCTGGAGGTATGCATGTGTTCTGAAGCAGAAAGTGATTTAAAGTGAAACAAACGCCTATATATTTGCTAACTTGTGGATGATAAATATATACGATGATGTGCAGAAATTGAAGAAATAGTAATGTACCAGTGTTGAATAAAAATGAACGTTAAAATACACATCATGTCCCATAGGAATCTACTTGAATTGATGTTAAACTGCGTCCGTTAATGTAGAAATATTAGAATTTGTATGCACCATTCACTGAAGTTAGTTTTCAGTACTAGGAAACAAATATGTATTTCAGGTAGATGAGTATTTCTGAGAATAATCTTGTGAAAAGTTGATTATAAATCCACATACATGAACATGAATGAATTCAGGGAGTGTATAATAAGACTCATACATTTCATATTTTGAAAAATCTGGAGAATATATATATATATATATATATATATATATATATATATATATATATATACACACACACACACACACTCACACAAACTGAGACTATAAAAATAGCAATATATATGCCAATTGAAATTCACCATGAAATATACATCATCCACAGATTCAAAAATATTCATGTTACTGAAGATAGATTTATGTATAATGTTGTTTAACTAGGAAGTTTACCCATACATTGAATTTTCAGTTCCAACAGCATTTAGGAGGAGTAATCTCTTCTCACATTTTGTATCTGCCAAGTCAGCCACCTCACAAGAATGTACGTGTGATACCAGGTAGGATTCTATATGTGCATATAAAAATACATGTGCTGAGTAGGATACAGAGAGAGGGAGACAGGAATTCACATATTTGTTAACTTTAAAAACACATGGATAACTATTTCAACAGAAAATTGACTAGATTTATAACACATACCCTTTTTTATGCAAAAGGCAAGTCCAACTATACACCATGCCTCCTCTGAACTGCTTGGATTTCTATTCTGTTTGGGTTATTTTTCTCCATCATATTAGGAGTAGTAGTCAGAGTCCAGTAGGTTATGAGTTAGTGTCAGGGATCAGTATTTCAAATGGAAAATAGAATAATGAATCAAATGTGTATGCAAATATATGCTACACAAAAATCTTCCCACTCTCATCCAGAACAAATCCTTGACATTACCTTCGCCTGAAGTAAGTCACAATTAGAATAGAAGAGTTAGAAAATCTGTGAATACATATCTTGAGTGGAAAATGCTCAGAGTTCAGAACCTTGGAGGTGGTAGAGGAGTTTCCAAAAGTAAGGGACATGGTAAACACTCCTCTAACATGGAGGTCTGCTGGCGTAAAGACATCTTGAGAAACTGCCTCTGAGGTTGGGCACTTGAAACATACGTTATTTTCAGGAGCTTTAGCTTCCTTTGTAGTGAGACAATAAAATCTGGGTCTGCATCTATGTGACCTGGAGGATATGGTTTCTTATTTTTCAGTGAACATGAGGCAGCAGTGCTGAATTCACTCTTTGTAGGTAAACAGTGGCCACTGGGGTCTAATTGTCTCCCCATGTGGACTGTGGAGCCATTTGGTCATCCTCCACTTTTCGTGGTGTTTCCTGCTGTTGCAGTGGGAGTTTGGTATTTGCTTCACAAAATACAAGAAGTTCAACAGGGACACAGTGCTGGAGGGAGTTCTGTCACGTGTTGTGGGTCAGGGTCTGCAGGAGAATGCAACAACCAGGCTTCTTTCCCACATACTTTGCCCCCTTGTCCATAGCAACATGATTCTGAACATGGCCCTGAATCCTCTCCATATAAAAACATGCTTTTACATATTCGGGTCTCCTGGCTGCACCATGTTAGTCACAAAAAATTTGGAAGCCAATGAGAAATCCACATGGCCATAACACAGATGTATTATCACACAACTGCAGACCACTTCTCTAGGCCCAATACTCTGCAGGCTCTAACTTGCTTGCCCCCATGACCATAGCAACTTGATTCTGAACATGGCCCTGAAATCTTTCAATATAAAAACATGCTTTTACATATACAGGTCTCCTGGCTGCACCATGGCAGTCACAATGAATTTGGAAGCCAATGGCAGAACCACATGGTCACAACACAGATGTATTATCACAAAACTGCACACCATTTCTCTAGGCCAACAACTCTGCAGGCTATAACTCAATGGCATCTCTGTTCTACACCATTTTCATGAAACCCAGTGAATTAAGGCAGGGTCTGGTACACTCAAGATCAGCAACAGGACATCCAAATGTTCTCCAGTGCCACCTGGTCATGGGAATTTTAAAAATTTCATGGTATTTATCTGGCCATTTTTCAAGGATGAAGTTGGAGGCACTGTGGGTTTCAATTCATTCAGGAACCATTAAATGTTGAGGAAGTTCATTTCAAAGAAAGCTCTGGAGAACTCTCACAGGCAAGGCTTCCAAAAGAGTGGCCAAAAGGTCACATGAAGCCAGGCGCAGTGAGGTCTCCAATGTGAGGTCCATGTGTGTTTTGACTCAAAACTATCCCTGCCAAGTCTTTCAGAATAAAATCATGTGATATACTGGCTGAGATTCCCAGTACTATTTGGAAAACCACCCTGGGCCTAGATCTCAGTTTCCAAGGGTGACTTTCATGCGTGGCCTCCTAATATCCCAACACTTTTCATGGCAATACTTCTCTGAGGTCAATTCCAGAACGCAGTCTCTAAGGGGAATCAAACCAGAGTTCAAGCCCAGGTTGACCCAGTCATCTCTTCACACCGCCAATCAAATGAACACAATTAAAAACAAAACACTATCACATGGCCCCATCTTCTTCCTTATAGACACTCATCATAACCACTGGTTGGAGCTTTCCATGAGGGGCACATTCCAAAAGAGTGTCCAAAATAAGCTCCCTTGCCCCTCATTTGGCTCAAGTCAGGGTGGGAAGGACACCCTTCCTGTGAACCAGGAGTGATCAAATAGGCCTGTCATTAATACTGCTCCGCTTTTCCAATTTGAGGCCTTCTGACTGTGGGGTTTAGATTCTTTATGTGAACTGGAGTCATGAGAAAAGACAAGCACCTCTGCAGAGATTTGAAGAACTCATTTGACCAAAAGGATCGCTATTCTCACTTGATTGATTTCAGGAACCTACAGAGAAAGGCAATAGAATTCATTCACAATGACTGAAATTTTTTGCGAATTTGGTTTTGGTTTCACACATGGGATCTTTCTTTAGATCCATCAGGTGCTGAGAATCTAAGCCACAGCCTCACACAGGGTAGAGAGCCTGATTCAGACACATCCCTTTCCGAAGCAATTTAGCAAGAGCCACAGGTGATGCCCATTCATTTCCATTTGAAAACTGTTTTCTTCAGGCTTCACAAAGGGGTAGCCTGAGCCCAACATCTTCCTGACAATCAGGGCAACAGAACAATAGGTAAGCAAAAGGCCCAAAGCATGGTATCTCCACTGAGATTTTTCTGGTCACACTCATATCTGAGTTTTCTGAGATACTGGCCATTCCCTTCAGGTATCCAGTACATGGACATGTCAAAGACCTTGGAGTTGGTACATATCTTGGACACAAAACAATGAGACTATTCTGGAGAGTTGCCAGAATTCAGGAAGAAAACAGGGACTTAGGAAGGTAGTAGGTTTTGCCAATCCATAAGGCAAGCTGCAGTCCATTCATAAATTGGGCAGGATGAATGCTGGGAATCTTTTTACTACACAGGACACATCCATTGTTGCATTGTCTTTTCTCATGTCTACAACCACGGACACAGTGGGATACATAGACATAGAAACACTCACCTTGTCAAATGACTTACTAGAAATAGTTCACTGAAAACCAAACAAACAGCCTTTCCTACCTATTCTCAGAACAAGAGACAAAACCACACACCCACACTCACAATGGCACCTCCTTCCCCTAAGTAGGTCTGTGACTATCCGGAGTGTTCTCTGACTGGTGGGCAATACTATGTTCCCCCGAAATGGCCTGTATTCTCTCAGATCTGGTTTCCTTGGCCAACTATGTGAAGTTGTCAGGAAAAAGTGGTGAGCCACTACCTGCTTTCTCAGGAAAGGTCCCTCTTCAGAGCTCTCCTGGCATTTGGCCATCCTCACATCAGTAGGTACCAAGAAAGACTGACTCTGTCCTTGGTAAATCCAAACAAGTGAGCCCACTGGGACTGGGACTGGAACTGCATCTGGGTGCCTGGCTTCTTGGATACCAAGTTCAGAGAGTTCCATCACCAAGGAAATGAGGTATGACACTTTCTTTGGAACTGAATGAGGTCACTGCCTTTGCAACCACTTGGTCCTAACAGTTGCTTCCAAGGGCCCCATGAGATGGAGGCTGCCCCTTCTTCCTCTGACACTTTCACAATTTAGAATGGTATATCAACCATAGGCACACACACAGGCCTGGTTTGGTCCATCTTCTCCACAATAAGAAGAGAGAGGCTGATTCAGACACATCCCTTCATCCTGACCAGGTGGTTTGTCATCGAAGATGACTTTTGCTCTTTCAGGTCCTTCATACCTGTCTACAACTTCTCCAGGTATCATTTCTGCATGGACCTTTGAGGATCTCAGCAGGTGGAAGGTCCCCTACTTTTCTGTATTGTAAGAACAACTTTGTCCCTGCTCTTCTGTAAAATGAGATTGAGGGAACAGTGTATGTTTTGGGTTAATAACAGGTTTGATTTCGATTTGTGTTAGGAATCATTCTTCTGGATGAATAATGGTATTGGGAACCTGGTATATTTACAAGAATGTAGAGGTGAAACATAAGTATGAAAACAGAAATCCAGGTATGATTTTAAACCCATAAGGGCATTGGGCCCTTGATTGGGATACTTAGCTTTGAATTATGTTCTGCACAGATGTCTCAGATAATTTGATATACAATGGCATAGGACCTTGTACCTTGGAAGATTGAATGTAGAAGAGAACATCCCTTCAAAAAGGGATAGTCGGTAGGATTAGGAAGATAGTCGGTCGTTTTAGGAAGAAGAGTGAGTATATGATTTGGAACAAAAGTTCTTTAGCAATAGGATTTCAGTTAGAGAGTGAATGTATATGTCAGCACATATGAAGAGCCAGTCACGATGATGAAGTGGGGAAAACATGTAGAAAAGAAGATATCAATAAAGATATTACGAAATCAGGGAAAGTATAAAGTGAGTGAGAGGATTAGACATTTTCAACAGGCTTGAGGTTGAATCTTAGAAAGAAACAAATATGAAGTCACCAATAATATTGACATTTGAGAGCATTAGGCACCCTGGACATGGATGTTTTTAGTAATCTATGTTCACATTTCATTTAGGCTTTGCTTGGTTCAATCATAAGTGTAACATTTACATTTTTGTCCAGAATATTATTGTGATAATATGTATATGTAGATCAGGTGACATAAGTATTTCTTCCACCATTTTTGGTAGCAATATACTGAAGACATAAAATTAGTATTGGGCGTACAAAGAGGTGTACCCTATGTCTATGAATATAGAGATAAAGCATGAATAGACCATACTGTGAATAAGTAATATAACTTGTTCCGACTTAATATAATGGGATGAACTGATATCTGAAAAATTACTGGAAATCTTATATGCATATACAATCATTCATTCCAACCAGTTATTCATCTAATGTCAATATTAGTGTTTTGGTTTATCATGAAGAGTGTGTGAGTTTTACTTCAAAAGTGATTATGGAAATCGAAAATAATGTGTTTGGAAAGAAGTCTCATGAAAAGACCAGTCAAGAAACCCTGACAATACATGTGTTGTGAAGTAGGAAGTGATTAAAGTTTAAAGAAATGCCTACAAATTTGTGAACTTGTGGATGAAATACATATCTTATGATGAGCAAAAACTGAAGAAATAATAATGTACCAGTGTTGAATATAAATGAACATCATATTATATATCATGTCCCATTGGGATCTACTTGCATTGGTGATAGACTGGATCAGTTCCTGTAGAATTATTAACATTTGTATGCACCATTCACTGAAGTTAGTTTTCAGTACTAGGAAACAAATATGTATTTAAGGTGGATGAATATTTCTGAGACTAATATTTTGGAAAGTTTATTATAAATCCACATGCATGAACATGAATGAATTTAGAGAGTGTATATAAGACACATATATTTCATATTTTGAAAAATCTGGAGAGTGTATATATATATATATATATATATATATATATATATATATATATATACACACACATACCCACACACACACAAAAAAAACCACACACAGACATTTAAAAGTAGCAATATATATGCCAATCAAAATTCATCTTTAAATATATATCATCCACAGATGCAAAAATATTTATTTTACTGAACATGAGTTTATGTATAATGATGTTCTACTAGGAAGTTCCCCTATAGGTGGAATTTTCAGTTCCAACAGCAATTTGGAGGAGTGATCTCTTCTCACAATTTGTATCTGCCAAGTCAGCCACCTCACAAAAATGTACATGTGATACCAGGTAGGATTCTATAAGTGCATATGAAAATACATGTGATGAATAGGCTACAGAGAAAGGGAGACAGGAATTCATATATTTGTTTAATTTAAAAACACATGGTGAACTATTTCAATTAAAAATTGACTAGATTTATAACACCTACCATTTATCATGCAAAAGGTAAGTCCAAGTATGCAGCATGCCTCCTCTGAACTGCTTGTATTTCTATTCTGTTTGGGTATTTTTCTCCATCATATTAGGATTAGTAGTCAGAGGATAGTAGGGTATGGGATAGTGTCAGGGATTCAGTATTTCGAATAGAAAATTGAAAATGAATGCAATGTGTATGCAAATATGTGCTACACAAATATCTTCCCACTGTCATCCAGAGAAATGCCTTGACATTACCTTCGCCCCATGTATGACACAATTAGAGCAGAAGAGTTAGAAAATCTGTGAATACATATCTGCAATGGAAACTGCTCAATTTTCACAAATTTGGAGAAGGTAGAGGAGTTTCCAAAATTAAGGGACAATGTAAACTCTCCACAAACATGGAGCTCTGCTGGCCTAAAGAGTTCTTAAGAAACTGCCTCTGAGGTTGGGCACATGAAATATATGTTGTTGTCAGGATCTTTAGCTTCCATTGTAGTGAGACCATCCAAGCTGGTCTGCATTTTTGTGACCTTTGTGAGCACATGGTTTCTTGTTTTCCAATGAACATGAGGCAGCCTTGCTAAATTCTCTCTTTGTAGGTAAACTGTGACCAATGGGGGCTAAGTGTCTCCCCGTGTGCACTGTGAACCCATTTGGTCATCCTCCACTTTTCGTGCTGTTTCTTGATGCTGCACTCGCAATTTGGCATTTGCTTCATGAAACAAAAAGTTCAACTGGGACACAGTGCTGGAGCGAGTTCTGTCACGTGTGGTGGGTCAGGGTCTGCAGGAAAATGCACCAACCATGCTTCTATCCCACCAGCTTGCCTCCTTGAGCATAGCAACCTGATTCTGAACATTGCCCTGAAACTCCTACATATAACAAGATGCCTTTTGAGAGAAGGGTCTGCTGGCTGCACCATATCAGTCATAATCCATTTGGAAGCCAAAGGCAGATCCACATGGCCAAACCACAGATTTTTTATCACACACCTGCCCACAACTTCTCTAGGTCCACTACTCAGCAGGCTCGAACTTACTTGCATCTCTTTTCTATACCATTTTCATGAAAACCAGTCAATCAAGGCACCTTCTGGTATATTCATAATCAGAAACAGGACATCCAAAGGTTTTCCAGTGCCACCTGCTCATGGGAATTTTAAACATTTCATGGTATTTATCTAACCATTTTTAAAGGATGAAGTTGGAGGCACTGTGGGTTTCAATTCATTCAGGAACCATTAAATGTTGAGGAAACTCATTTTAATGAAAGCTCTCGAGAACTCTCACAGGCAAGGCTTCCAAAAGAGTGGCCAAAAGTTCACATGAAGCCAGGCCCATTGAGGTCTACAATATGAGGTCCATGTTTGTTTTGACTCTCAACTATTGCTGCCAAGTCTTTCAGAATAAAATCATGTGATATCCTGGCTGAGATTCCCAGTGCTCTGTGGAAAGCAACCCTGGGTCAAGACTCATTTTCCAAGGACTCCATGCGTGGTCTCCTAAAATCCCAACACAACTCATTGCAATACTTCTCTAAGATCAGTTCCAGAATGCAGTCTCTAAGGGTAATTACGCCAGAGTTCCAGCCCACGTGGACCAATTCATCTCTTCCAACCGCCACACAAGTGACCACAATTAAAACCAAAACACTCCCACATGGACCTCATCTTCTTCCATATAGACACTCATCATTACCTCTGGCTGGAGGATTCTATGAGGGGCACAGCCCAAGACAATGTCCAAAAGAAGCTTCCTTACCCCTCATATGCCTAAAGGCCCGGACTCCCTTCCTGTGAACCAGGAGTGATCAAATAGGCCTGCCGTTAATACTGCTCCACTTCTGCAATTTGTGGCCTATTGACTGTGGGGTTTAGATTCTTTTTGTAAATGGGAGTCATGAGAAAACCCAAGCACCTATGGGCTAGACTCTGCAGGGCTTTGAAGAACTCATTTGACCCAAAGGATCCCTATTCTCACTTGATGGAGGCAGGAACATTACAGAGGAAGACGAGAGACTCCATCCACAATGACCGCTCTTTTGGCCATTTTGGTTTTGGATGCACACATGGGATCCTTCTTTAGACCCATCAGGTGCTGAGAATCAAAGCCACAGCCTCACACAGGGCCAAGAGGCTGATTCAGACACATCCCATTCTAAAGCAATTAAGCAAAGAGCCCAAGGTGATGCCCATTCATTTTCATTTGAAAACTGTTTTCTTCAGGCTTCAAAAAGGGGTGGCCTGAGTCAAAGAACTTCCTGACATTCAGGGCAACAGACAAATAGGTAAGCAAAAGACCCAAAGCAGGGTTTCTCCATTGAGACTCTCCTGGTCCCAATGATATCTGTGTTTTCTGACATGCTCTCATTCCCTTCAGCTATCCAGTACATAGCCATGTCACAGATCTTGGAGGTGGTTCATATGGTGGACATAAAATCATAAGCCTATTCTGAAGAGTGGCCATAATTCTACGAAGAAAACAGGAACTTTGGAAGATAGTAGGTGTTGCACATCCATAAGGCAATCCACAGTCCATTCATAAATTAGGCAGGATGAATGCTGAGAAGCTTTCTACTAGACATGACAAATCCATTGATGCATTCTCTTTTCTAATGTCTACAACCACAGACACGGTGGGATACACAGACATAGAAACACTTGCCTTGTCAAAGCACTCAGTAGACACAGTCCATTCCAAACCAAACAAACTGCCTTTCCTACCTATTCTCAGAACATGAGACAAAACCACAAACTCACACCCACAACCACAAAGGCACCTCCTTCCTCCAAGTAGGTATGTGACTATCTGGAGAGCCCTCTGACTGGTGGACCATTTTATGTTCCCCCGAAACGGCCTGTCCTGTCTCAGATCAGGTCTCTTTGGCTAACTCTGTGAAATTGTCCGGGACCAGCAGTGAGACACTACCTGCTTTCTCAGGAAAGGCCCCTCTTCAGAGCTCACCTGGCATTTGGCCATACTCACATCAGTATTTACCAAGAAAGACGGACTCTGTCCTCTGTAAATCTAAACAAGTGAGCCCACTGGGACTGGAACTGGGACTGCCTCTGGGTGCCTGGATTCCAAGTTTAGAGTGTTCCTTCAACAAGAAAATTAGATGAGGTCACTTCTTTCTGGAACTGATTGAATTTGCTGCCTTTGCAACCACTTTGTCCTAACAGTTGTTTCCAAGGGTCTCATGAGATGGAGGCTGCCCCTATTTCCTGTTACAATTTCACAAGATAGAAAGTTATATCAACCATAGGCACCTGGGAACAGCTCTCTACATAGGCCTGGTTTGGTCCATCTTCTCTACATTAAGAAGATAGAGGCTGATTCAGACACATCCCTTCGTCATGACCAGGTTGTTTGCAATTGAAGATGACTTTTTCTCTCTCAGGTACTTCATAGTTCCCTATATCTTCTCCAGGGATTATATCTGCATAGACCTTTGAGCTTCTCAGCAGGTGAAAGTCTCCCTACATTTTTGTATTGTAAGACCAACTCAGTCCTGCTCTTTTGTAAAGATAGATTGAGGGAACAGTATATGGTTAGGGTTAATAACAGGTTCGATTTGTGTTAGGAATCATTCTGCTGGATGAATAAGAATATTGGGATCCTGTGGTATTTATAAGAATATAGAGGTGAAATATAAGTATGACAATGGAATTCTAGATAAGATTTGAAGCCCAGAAGTGCACTGGGCACTTGAGTGGGAAACTTAGCTTTGAACAATGTTCTGCACAGATATCTCAGATAAATCGATATATAATGGCAAAGGACCATGTACCTTGGTTGATTGAATGTGTAAGAAAACATCCAGTCAAAAAGGGATAGTCGGTAGGATTAGGAAGATAGTGTAGGTTTAGATAGAAGAGTGAGAATAGGATTTGGACCAAAAGTACTTTAGCAATAGAGTTTTGGTTAGAGAGTGAATGTAAATGTCAGCACATGTGAAGAGTTGGTCACAGTGATGAACTGTAAAAAATATGTAGGAAAGCATTTATCAATAGAAACATTAGGAAATCAGGCAAAGTATAAAGTGAGTGATAGGATTAGACATTTTCAACAGGTTGAGATTTAATATATAATCTTAGGAAGAAACAAATATGTAGTCACCGACAGGATAGACATTTGAGAGCATTAGGCAACCTGGACATGGATGGTTTTAGTAATCCATGCTCACTTCCTATTTAGGATTTGGTACAATCATAAGTGTGACATTTGCGTTTTGTGTCCAGAATATTACACTGAAAAAATGTATATTTATATCAGGTGACATGAGTATTTCTTCCACCATTTCTGGAAGCAATATGTTGAAGACATATAAATTAGTATTGGGGGTACAAATACGTGCACCCTGTGTCTCTGAATATAGAGAAAATGTATGAATAGACAATAGTGTGAATAAAGAATATAATTGGTTTCAACTTTAAAAAATGGATTGAAGTGGTATCTGAAAATATAAAGAAAATTTTATATTGATAAACATACATTCATTCAAACCAATTATACATCTATTTGTAATATTAGGGTTATGGTTTATCATAAAGGGTGTGAGTTTTGCTTCAAAATTGATTATGAAAATCGAAAATAATGTGTTTGGGTAGAAGTCACATGAAAAGACCAGTCAAGACACCTGGAGGAATACATGTGTTCTGAAGCAGGAATTGATTGAAAGTGAAACAAATGCCCATAAATTTGTGAATTTGTGGATGAAATATATATCCTATGATGTCCATAATACGAATAAATATTAATGTACCAGGGTTTAATAAAAATGAACGTCAAAATGCACAGCTTGTCATATCGGAATCAAGGTGCATTGATGTTAAACTTGGTCAGTTACTGTAGAAATATTAGTTAAATCTGTTTTTCAGGTGGATGAATATTTCTGAGAATAATCTTGTGAAAAGTTGATTATAAATCCAAGTCCATGAACATGAATAAATTTAGCGAGTGTAAATAAGACACATATATTTCATATTTTCAAAAATCTGGAGAGTGTGTATATATATATATATATATATATATATATATATATATATATATATATATTTACACAAAACACACACACAGACATTAAAAAGTAGCAATATATATGCCACTCAAAATTCATCTATAAATATATATCATCCAAAGATGCAAAAATATTTATTTTACTGAACATGAGTTTATGTATAATGTTTTTCTACTAGGAAGCTCCCCTATAGGTGGAATTTTCAGTTCCAACAACGATTTGGAGGAGTGATCTCTTCTCACAATTTGTATCTAATAAGTCAGCCAACTCACAAAAATGTACATGTGATACCAGGTAGGATACTATAAATGCATATAAAAATACATGTGATGAATAGGCTACAGAGAAAGGGACAGGAATTCATATATTTGTTAATTTTAAAAACACATGGAGAACTATTTCAATTGAAAATTGACCAGATTTATAACACCTACCATTTATCATGCAAAAGGCAAGTCCAAATATACAACATGCCTCCTCTGAAATGCTTGTATTTCTATTCTGTTTGCGTTACTTTTCTCCATCATATTAGGATTAGTAGTCAGAGTCTAGTAGGGTATGTGAATATTTCTGAGAATAATCTTGTGAAAAGATGATTATAAATCCACATTCATGAATATGAAAAATTTAGGATGTGTAAAATAATACACATATATTTCATATTTTGAAAAATCTGGAGAGTGTGTGTGTATATATATATATATATATCTATAGATATATATATAGATATATATATATATACACACACACACACAAACATTCACAGACATTAAAAAGTAGCACTATATGCCAATTTAAAATCACCATGAAATATATATCATCCACAGATCCAAATAAATTCATTTTACTGAACATCGATTTATGTATAATGTTGTTCAACTAGGAAGCTCACCCACAGGTTGAATTTTCAGTTCCAACAGCGTTTAGGAGGAGTGATCCCTTTTCACAATTTGTATCTGCCAATTCAACCTCCACACAAGAACGTATGTGTGGTAACAGTTAGGATTCTAAATGTGCATATAAAAATACAGGTGCTGAATAGGCTTCAGAGAAAGGGAGACAGGAATTCACATATTTCTTAACTTTTAAAATACATGGAGAACTATTTCAAAAAAAATTGACAAGATTTAAAACTCCTACACTATATAATTCAAAAGGCAAGCCCAATTATCCACCATGCCTCCTCTGAACTGCTTGTAGTTCTATTCTTTTGGGGGTATTTTTCTCCAACATATTAGGATTAGTAGTCAGAGTCTAGTAGGGTATGTGTTAATGTCAGTGATTCAGTATTTTGAATGGAAAATAGGAAAATGAATCCAATGTGTATGCAAATATGTGCTTCAGAAAAATCTTCCCACTCTCATCCAGAACAATCCCTTGACATTACCTTCGCCCCAAGTAAGACACAATTAGAGGAAAAGAGATAGAAAATATGTGAATACATATCTGAAATGGAATTTGATCAGGAGTTCACAACCATGGAGGTGGTAGAGGAGTTTTCAAAAGTAAGGGACAGGGTAAGCACTCCACAATCACAGAGCTCTGCTGGCCTAAAGACTTCTTGAGAAACTGCCTCTGAGTTTGGGCACTTGAAATATATGTTGTTTTCAGGAGCTTTTGCTTCCTTCTAGTGAGACGATCAAAGCTGGGTCAGCATCTATGTGACCTGGAGGACATAAATTGTAATATTCCAATGAACATGAGGGAGCAGTGCTGAATTCTCTCTTTGTAGGTATACTATGGCCACTTGGGGCTAAGTGTGTCCCCGCGTCGATTGTATATTCATTTGTTCCTCTTCCACTCTTCATTGTGTTTCTTGCTGCTGCACTGCGACTTTGGTATTTGCTTCACGAAATACATGGAGTTCAACTGGGACACAGTGGTCTAAGTGTCTGCCCGTGTGGACTGTGAAGCCATTTAGTAATCCTCCACTTTTCCTGGTGTTTCTTGCTGCTGCACTGCGAGTTTTGTATTTGCTTCATGAAATACAAGGAGTTCAACTGGGACACAGTGCTGGAGGGAGTTCTATCACATGTGGTGGCTCACACATGAGCATTCATGAAACCGGCCTCTATACCACATAGCTTGCTCCCTTGACCATAGCAACCTGATTCTGTAAATTACCCTAAAACCTCTCCATATAACAAGATGTGTTTACTTATAATGGTCTCCTGGCTGCACCATGTCCGTATCATGAGATTTGGAATCCAAAGGCAGATCCACATGGCCCCATCACAGATGTTTTATCACACACCTGCCTACCGCTGCTCTAGGCCCTCTACTCATCAGGCTCCAAATTACTGGCATCTCGGTTCTACACCATTTTCATTAAACCCAATCAATCAAGGCACTGTCTGGTACACTCATGATCAGAAATAGGACATCCAAAGGTTCTGTATGCCACCTGTTCATGGGAATTTCAAAAATTTAAACTATTTATCTAGCCATTTATCAAGGATGAAGTTGGAGGCACAGTGGATTTCAATTCATGCAGGAACCATTAAATGGTGAGTATGATCATTTCAATGAAAACTCTGGAGAACTCTCACAGGCAAGGCTTCCCAAAGAGTGTCCAAAAGGTCACCTGAAGCCAGGCTCATTGAGGTCTACAATTGAGATCCATGAGTGTTTTGATCTCAACTATGGCTGCCAAGTCTTTCAGAATAAAATCTTGTGGTATCCTGACTGAGATTCCCAGTGCTCTGTGGAAAGCTACCCTGGGCCTACATCTCAGGTTCCAAGGGCGACTCTCATGCATGGCCTCCTCAAATCCCAACACAACTCATGGCAATACTTCACTAAGCTCAGTTCCAGGACACAGTGTCTAAAAGGAGTCACACCAGAGTTCAGGCCCAGGAGGACCCAGTAATCTCTTCCAGCTACCACACATATGACCACAATTTAAATCAAAACACTCCCACATGGGCCTCATCTTCTTCTACACAGACACGCATCATAACCTCTGGCTGGAAGTTTCCATGAGGGGTGCAGCCCAAGACAGTGTCCAAAATAAGCTCCATTGCCCCTCATTTGCCAAAAGTCAGGGTGGCCTAAACACCCTTCCTTTGAACCAGGAGTGATCAAATAAGCCTGCCTTTAATACTGCTCTGCTTCTCCAATTTGAGGCCTAATGACTGTCAGGTGTAGATTTTCTATGTGATTTGGAGTCATGAGAAAACCCAAGCACCTATGGGCTATCCACTGTAGGGCTTTGAAGAACTCATTTGACCCAAATGATCCCTATTCTCACTTGAAGGAAGTCAGGAACTGAAAAGGTCGGGCGAACTTCGGAGGAAAAGACCACCAAGAGACTGTCTCATGCCACAGCAAAGGGTTTATTGGGGGTCCAGCATGCTGAGGCTCAGAGCTCACTTCAGAGGAACAAAGAACAAAGAGCCCCGATAACAACTTGAGCAGAGTTTATATACATTCTTTAGAGAGGGCAGGGACTTTACATACATCATAGCCTCCTTTAGAAAATCATCATATACCGCGGGAAAATCAAATAATAACTCTAAAACATGATTAGCACATTCATTGGTGGGAACAGGTTGGGCAGCGGGTGATTGGTCAGCCGTGAGAAGGAGTATACATTTAAACTGATTGGTTGAAGCACTGAGATGTATACGTGCAAATCTGCATGGTTTCTGGGAAGGGGTGGTTAAGTAACGAGGTGGTCAGGGAAGATTTCAACACACATCTAATGGGAAGATCCGGGAATTGTCTTAAGTGCCACAGGAATTTCAGGTTCTGAGTGCAGCTTGGAAAATGTACAAAACCTGGTTCTTTACGTTTCAATTTCAATTTCTTTTATTCTTTCATTTCCCACCCCTTTTTCTGACTACTTTTAATCTTAAAAGTAATGAATCAAAATTATTGTGGGGTTTCACATTCTATTCCTACCAGTGCAGCATATTTCTGTCTGATTATCATGAGTTTCACCTGCCTAATCTGAGCCTGGAGAAAGGAAACTATGTGGTTAGGCAAACAAGGTCCCACAGTTAGCAACACCATAAGGATGATCAGGGGTTCAGCTAAGTCTGATATTAGTGTAGTTACCAGGGGTACTCGGTTAACCATGACTCAAAGCACCCTTGTTGAATCTCCCATTCTCTCTGGCGCTCTTCAAGGTATTTTCTTAATTTACTCATGAATTATTTTGCAACTCCAATATGGTCAGCATAAAAACAACATTCTTCTCTCAGTGCAACACAGAGGCCCTCTCCCTCATCAAGAGGAGGTCTAATCCTCACCTGTTCTGTAAAACAACTTCAGAGAGAGAGGTTAAGGATTCCTGCAAAGCTGTGATGGAGGTCTCTAACGTCTTCAAGTCTTGATTTATTGCTGTTTCTAATTGGGCCATTTGTTGTTAACCACGCATCATAGAAGCTGTTCCCATACCCACTCCTGCAGCAGCTCCTATCCCCAATAGGATGGCTAGAGTAAGGGACAATGGTTCCCCTTGATATCGGGTTGTTTGTCCCCCTAGTAGACCTTCAAATGATTAGGCATTATGATAGAGTACCCTGGAGAGTATCTGCACCATTACACAATAATTTACAGGGCTGTCAAAGACCTGGGCTGAAATACAAGGAGTTCTGACTGTGTGGAGTTCAGTACCATAAAGGTTCCTTTAATTAGTTCCCAGGGGGAGGAGTCAGATGTACTCTGGACTGGGGAAGTAGGCAAAGACGGAATCCAGGAAGTATTAGATGGTAGAGGGGTTCTGGTAGATCTAGGCATGGAAGGTTTAGGAGGCTTAATCCCTGGCTTGAGGGGATTGGGTCCTATTGCTGTGGGATTTTCTTTCTTTTTAAGCCAGACGGTGAACCAGAGACCAAATTCATCACCTGGGCCATAAATATAGAATCGCATTCCCCACGTATTTCCCATAGGCCAGGTTTTTCTGAGGTAGCCCCTTCCTTTGGAAGTGAAAGTTATATTGAGGGGGTAACATAGAGTATTCTTTCCACAGCGAGTTTTTGACACCACTGGGCAAGCAGCACATTTCTTGGGATCAATCCAGGTGTCATTTCATCCTACCGGAATCATACCTTTCTGGGGAGTTTGGGTTCCACCATGCAGCTTTCGTTTGTTCACAACCCCAAGATCTACAATAAAAGTCACTGGGTCCTCCACAGGTTTGGGCCTGTTTTATGACTTTGGAAATCAGGTGGGCACACATAATAGTCAAGACTGGCTAGTTTACACCTGAGCTGGGGGAGATGACATCCACAATTCATGGGTTAAGGTGGTCTATGTTGCCCTAGTTAGGGTTTGAGTGGGATCTGTGTGGGGTCCTCTATGTCAGGGAGATCCCAGTCAGGGAAGCCTATGGCAAGCTGACAAATTTCCAGGTGGAGAGATGGCCACCAAGTCCATAAGGTGGCTGTTTGTGAAATAGATCACACTACTTGCCCATTAGGATTCATTACTTGCCCTTGTTGCTGAGCACGCTGATGGGGATTAGGGCTGCTGGTGGTCATGGGAAGAATCCATAGCCCTACCCACATGACGGACACGCAACTTGAGATGGATACCAGTCTGTAGAAGTTTCCAGCCAGAGTCTGTACAGGGCTCAGGCATGAGATGGGAGGCATTGATCCAGGAAGTGATCCCATCCACTTTCACCACTGTGGGTGTTATAAGCAGCACCTGGTATGGTCCTTTCCAGTGGAGTTCCAGGGATGACACCTGACGCCATCTCACGTAGACGAAGCCTCCCACTTGATATCAATGTGGGGTTCCCTCGTCTCCAGTCTGATAAGCAGAGGCCAAATGTTTCCACAGGTATCGCTGGGTGCTGGGTTTGTTAAAGGGCTTTAAATCTGTCAAGCAAGGGGGTGTGAAAGGAATCATTAAGTCTCATAGTTGGGATTAGGTCCCCTACTGGAGGAAGGGCACCATTGAGAATTTCATAAGAGGTGAGGTTACACAAAGAGGCGGAGGGGGTATTTCTTTCACAAAACAGTGCATAAGGTTGGAGCATAGTCCAATTTTTTATGCCAGTATCCAAGCTTAATTTTGTTAAGTACTCTTTGATGGTTCTATTCATCCTTTCTACCTGTCCTGAGCTATAGGGTCTATAAGCACAATGTAACTTCCAATTAATCCCCAGGGTCCTGGCAAATCCCTTACTTTCCTGGGGCATGAATGCCGGTCCGTTAGCGGACCCTATTACCTTAGGCAGGCCGAACCTTGGAAAAATGTCTTCTACGATCTTTTTGACTACCATCTGAGCTGTTTCTTTCTTCATGGGGAAGGCTTCGACCCATCCTGAAAAAGTATCTACAAAGACTAGGAGATATTTAAGTTCATACCTTGCTGGCTTAATTTCAGTAAAGTTCAATTCCCAGAATTGTCCTTGTCTGGTTCCTTGTAAGTGCTTCCCTGCAGGAAGCTTGGATGGGTAAGCATTAACTACTTGGCAGACTTGACAAGCTCTAGTCACCTGCTCAGCTATTTCTTTCCTCTGTGAGTCAGTCAATAATAAGTCCTTTCTCCGGTCCTTTAAGAGTGCCTATATCTTCTCTGAGTCTAAGTGGGTGAGCTGGTGTACGTCTTTGACATAAAGGTGGGCTTTTTGAAATTGTAAACTTGGCTCTGTAGGATCCCAGAGTTCTGTATCTGTCTCCTCAGATGATAAGTTGCCTGAATGTTCCGGTGCGGCCAAGTCTCCTGATTGTTGTTCCCCCTGGTGTGGAAAAAGTTAACACAGTCACTCCATTTAGGGCTGCCAATTAAGCTTCCTCATCTGCCCTTCTTTTTCCAACCGCCAAGGGTTCGTTTCCCTTCTGGTGCCCTGGGCAGTGCACTATAGCTAGTGCCTTAGGGCCCTGCACTGCTGAGAGAAGTTGGAGGATCTCATCTTTGTTCTTTATTTCTTTCCAGGTGGAGGTTAATAACCCCCTTTGATGGGAAATAGCCCCGTGCACATTTGCAGTGGCAAATGCATAGCGGCTATCAGTGTATATGGTGGCCCTTTTGCCTGTTGCTAGTTCCAATACTTTCGTAAGGGCAATCAGTTCTGCTTTTTGGGCTGATGTCAGTTCTGGGAGACCAGAGGAACAGATGACATTAATTTTGCTAACTACTGCTTCTCCAGCCCACCGCTTACCATCTTGGAGGAAGCTGCTGCCATCCATAAACCATACAACTTCAGGGCAAGGCAGTGGCTGATCCTTCAAGTCTCGTCGTATACTTGTTTCCTCTGCCAGTATGTGTTGACACTCATGAGCAACGGGTCTTGATGATTCTTCTGGCAGCAGTGTAGCCGGGTTGAGTGGAGCAGCGGGTCCCAGCGTGATTCTGTCTTTGTCAAGCAAGAGGTTCTGGTAGTGGGTTATTCTAGAGTTTGATAGCCACATCTCTGGAGGCTGACAGATGATGCACTCCAGAGCATGGGGGACTATAATCGTTAGCTTCTGTCCCAACGTTAATTTATCAGCATCTTTTATTAGAAGGGCTGCCGCTGCTATAGCTCTTAAGCAATGGGGCGACCCACTAGCCACTGGGTCCAGTTTATTTGATAAGTATTCTACCGGCCTTTTCCAAGGTCCCAAAGTCTCAGTGAGCACAACCCGTGGTATTCCTTTCTTTTCCTCGATGTAGAGACTGAAGGGTTTTTCTATATCTGGGAGTGCTAAGGCCGGAGCAGATAGCAGCACCTTTTTTCTGACATTATCAAAAGCTTGTTGGTGCTCAGGGGTCCATTGGAAGTGGGCATCCCCCTTTATCAGCGGGTATAAAGGGGCAGCCAGAGACGCGAACCCAGGAATCCATAACCTGCAAAAGCCGGCAGTCCCAAGAAACTCCCTGAGTTGTCTCTTATTAGATGGGGGCAATATCTGCACAAAGGTTCGTTTTGTGGGCTCAGTGAGCCATCCTTTGCCACCCCTAAGAGAATAACCCAGGAAGATTACTTCTTGCTGACAAATTTGGGCCTTTTTGGCAGAAGCCCTATATCCAAGCCGAGCAAGCTTGGAAAATAATGCTTGGGTCCCAGACTCATAGTTCTCTTTGGTGTCGGCTGCCAGTAGCAGACCATCCACATATTGGAGTATGGTGATATCGGGGTGTGCAGTTTTGAAGTCATTGAAGTCCTTGTGGAGGGGTTCATCAAAGAGAGTGGGAGAGTTTTTGAACCCCTGTGGGAGTCTAGTCCAGGTTAGTTGGACAGATGTTCCTTTTTCGGGGTCTATCCACTCAAAAGCAAACAGCAACTGAGTGTCCTTATGTACGGGCAAGCAAAAGTAAGCATCTTTTAAGTCTAGCACAGTGTACCATTCCTGTTCCAGATTCAGAGCGCTAAGCAAATTATATGGATTCGGTACAGTGGGGTGAATGTCCTGCACTCTGTTGTTGATCTCTCTTAGGTATTGAAGCGTCCGGTAGTCCCCAGTTCCTGGCTTTCTTACTGGTAGCAGGGGGATATTCTAGGACAAATGACAGGGCCTTAAGAAGCCAAGAGCCAGGTATTTCTGAATATGGGCCCTTATCCCATCCTTAGCTTCTTTGATTAGAGGATATTGTTTAACACTGATTGGAGAGATAGAGGCTTTTAATTCTACTACTATTGGAGGTTGTTATATGGCTAGACCTAACCCAGCAGTTTCTGCCCAGGCATTAGGATAATCTTTTATCCATTTCTGGGGTAGTTTGCCTGTTTGATCAGTCCTAGGAGGCGCGAAGTGTTGATGTTCATCTTCTACGGATGTTGTCAAAGCCATGACTATGGGAGTTTTTACTGAAGGCTTTAGAAACTCCACTTGGGGACCATCAGGGTTAAAGGTTATTCTAGCCCAGAGTTTGGTAATCAGATCCCAGCCCATCAATGGGGCTGGGCATTCTTGGATTACTTGGAAAGCGTGGTGGACTTTTCCATTTCCTAGGTCCATAGTCCTCTTAGTTGTCCCAGCCCAATATCTACTGCCATTAGTACCTTTAACAGGGGACCATTTATTTGATAGGGGGCCCAGTGGGGTCTTAAAGGTTGATTATACTGCTCCTGTATCCACTTCAAAGTTCACTGGGGTCCCCTCCACTTTAAATGTTACCCTGAGCTCGGAGAGGGGATCCGAGCCCCGACTTTCCTAGTCCTCTTCTAGAGTCAGCACGGCGGACTGGCATCTCTGCTTCTTTCGGGGGCACTCTTTGGCCTAGTGTCCTGTTTTCTTTACAGTAGGCACACTGATCTGAGGCCAGGGGCAGCCATTGGCGGGGGCCCAGGTATCCCTTTCTGACTCCCTGCTTTTTAACTTCTGGCATATTTGGTGCTCTGACCAGAACCTTAGTCAATGCTTTAGTCTGCCTTTTGCTCCTTTCATCCTCCTTTTGTTCCCTTTCCGTCTCTCTCCTCTGTTCCCTTTCCTCCTCAGTTTCTCTCTTATAATATACTTTCTCAGCATCTCTTACTAAATCTCTCAAGGTCTTATCTTGTAATACATCTAGACGTTGTAACTTTCTCTTAATATCTAGGGCAGCCTGCTCGATAAAGGCCATTGCAACAGATGCTTGTTCATCCTCTGCCTGAGGATCAAAAGGAGTATATTTCCTATATGCTTCCATAATTCTCTCCAGAAACATAGAGGGAGACTCATTAGGCCCTTGGATAATCTCTCTTACCTTGGCCAAATTAGTCGGCCCTCTGGCGGCCACTCGGAGACCCACTATTAGAGTCTGGCGATAAGTGGACAGATGCTACCTACATTTAAAGGTGTTTGGGTGCCAGTTGGATCGGTTCATTGGCCCGTAGGGATGGAGAGGAAGCATCATAGGGGCTTCCGAGTTTTCTATTATCCGTCACCGGCGGGTTCCTTTAGGTGGCCCAGCTTCCTCCAGGGGAGGAGGGGTTGCTGCTGCTGCAGAGAAGTCCCCTGGAGTGCTTGGGTCTGGCCCAATTGCCTCTAGCGGCGGAGAGGCTGACTCAGCGGCGAGAATATCATCTGGAACGTGTTGGGGGTTGGAGAGCGAGGGTAGAGGATAAGGAGTGGGAGGAGTGTCCAGTCTTGTGACTCAGGGAGAATGGAAGGAAGAGGGGGAGGAGTGGAAGGTTTGAATGATAGGATGCTGGGGGAAGGGGTATATGGCTGTTGATCTGGGTGGCCACGTGGCCCCAGCTGAAAGACAATATCTCTGACTTTTCGGATTAGAGGGAAGTAGAAGGATCCTTCTGGGGGGCCACCTGACTCTGAGAATAGGCCATTCTGAAGCACAGAGAATCTGCCAGGTACGGCATTTTACTGAAAAAGAAAGATTCTGGGCCCTTGAGCGGACATCAGTCCAATGATCAAGTGTCAGGGACAGAGAAGTGGAAGTGCTTTGTCCCATAATGAGAGTTACTCAAACAGGGACAGTGAAGACACAAACGCAACACAGACAAAGACAAACAGTAAACGTTTAACATGAGTCCAAGACAAAGATTAGAACTGAGTAACTGCCAAAACCTGATGGGTTAGACAATAAAGACAGTCGGAAAACTCAACATGAGTTCAGAACAATGACCAAAACTGAGTAGCCGGCAAAACCTGATGGGCTGGCGAACCGAATCCTGAAGCAAAATATAAACGAGTTGAAGAAATTAGTATTCCTTGATTTCTCTAGTCCTCTGGAGTGTCCCCCAGGAACGTGGCCTGTAGCTCTGTGACACATCTGTCAGCCACCATCAGAGAGAGCTAATGCTCTTCACTGACAGCCACTTTGCCAATCCATAACCTGAAACCCAAAACCAGAAAGAGGTGCCTTACTTACCCCGAGAGGAGTCCATTGGGGTCTTTTGTCCGCCGCTGCCGGATATCTCACCTGGGGCCTCCAGATGAATAGGTGGGGCGAACGTCAGAGAAAAAGACCACCAAGAGGCTTTCTCATGCAACAGCAAAGGTTTTATTGGGGGTCCAGCATGCTGGGGCTCAGAGCTCACTTTAGAGGAGCAAAGAACAAAGAGCCCTGAGAACAACTTGAGCAGAGTTTATATACATTCCTTAGAGAGGGCAGAGACTTTACATACATGATAGCCTCCTTTAGCAATTCATCATATACCATGGGAAAATCAAATAACAACTCTAAAGCATGATTAGCACTTTCATTTGCGGGAACAATTCGGGCAGGGGGTGATTGTTCAGCCCTAAAAAGGGGTATACATTTAAACTGATTGGTTGAATACCTGAGATGTATACTTGCTGAGCTGCAGGGATTCTGGGAAAGGGTTGTTAAGTAACTAGGTAGTCAGGGAAGATTTCAACACACATCTAATGGGCAGATCCGGGAATTGTCTAAACTGCCACAGGAAAGTGCAGCTTGGAAAGTTTACAAACCTGGTTCTTTACATTTCAATTTCAATTTCAATTTCTTTTATTCTTTCAGAACCTTACAGAGAAAGGCAAGAGGCTTAATCCACAATGACTGCTCTTTTGGCCATTTTGGTTTTGGATGCACACATGGGATCTTTCTTTCGATCCATCTGGTGCTGATAATCTAAGTCACAGCCTCACACAGGGCCAAGAGGCTAATTAAGACACAACCAATTTCAAAGCAATTACTACTCTGAGGTCAGTTACAGAACTCAGTCTCTGAGGAGAATCACACCAGTGTTCAAGGCTAGGTGCACCCAGTCATCTTTTCCAACCACCACATAAATGACCACAATTAAAACCAAAACAATTCCACATGGCCCTCATCTTCTTCCATAGAGTCACTCATCATAACCTCTGGCTGGAGGATTCCTTGAATGGCGCAGCTCAAGAGAGTGTCCAAAATAAGCTTCCTTGCCCCTCATTTGCCTAAACTCAGGGTGGCCTGGACACCCTTCCTGTGAACTAGGATTGATCACATACGTCTGCCGCTAATACTGCTCTACTTCTCCAATTAGAGGCCTACTGACTGTCAGGTATAAATTCCTTATGTGATTTGGATTCATGATTAAACCCAAGCACCTCTGAAGAGCTTGGAAGAACTCATTTGACCCAAAAAATCCGTATACTCCCTTGAAGAAGGCCAGGAACCTAACAGAGGAAGGCAAGAGACATCATCCACAATGACTTATGTTTTTGCCATTTTGGTTTTGGATGCACACATTGGATGTTTCTTTAGATCCATCAGGCGCTGAAAATCTAAGCCATAGCCTCTCACAGGGCCAAGAGGCTGATTCAGACACATGGCTTTCCAAAGCAATTAAGCAAAGAGCCACAGGTGATGCCCATTCATTTCCATTTGAAAACTGTTTCCTTCAGGCTTCACCAAGGGGTGGCCTGAGGCAAAGACCTTCCTGACATTCAGGGCAAAAGATCAATAGGTTAGCAAAAGGCCCAAAACAGGGTTTCTCCACTGAGGCTTTTCTGGTCACACTGATATCTGAGTTTTCTGAGATGCTCCAATTCCTTCCAGCTATCCAGAACATAGCCATGTCGCAGAGTTTGGAGGTGGTACATATTTTGGACACAAAACCATGAACCTATTCTGGAGAGTGGCCAAAATTCAGGAAGAAAACAGAAACTTAGTAAGATCGTAGGTGTTGCCCATCGATAAGGCAACCTGCAGTCCATTACTAAAATGGACAGGATGAATGCTGGGAAGCTTTCTACTAGACAGGACACATCCATTGATGCATTCTCTTTTCTAATGTCTACAACCATGGACACAGTGGGAGACACAGACACAGAAACACTTGCCTTGTCAAAGTTCTTTCTAGAAATAGTCCACTCCAAACCAAACACACCGCCTTTCCTACCTATTCTCAGAACATGAGACAAAACCACAAACTCACACACACACTCAAAAAGGCACCTCCTTCCCCCAAGTAAGTCTGTGACTATCCAGAGTGTCCTTTGACTGGTGGGCCATTTTATGTTCCCCCGAAAAGGCCTGTCTTGTCTTAGATCTGGTCTCCTTGTCAAACACTGTGAAGTTGTCAGGAGCCTGTTCTGACCACTACATGCTTTCTCAGGGAAGGCCCGTCTTCAGAACTCTCCTCGCATTTGGCCATCCTCACATCAGTAGGTACCAAAAAAGACAGACTCTGTCCTTGGTAAATCCAAACATGTGAGCCCACTGGGACTGAGACTGGGACTGGCTCTGTGTGCCTGGCTTCCTGGATCCCAAATTCAGAGAGTTCCATCACCAAGGAAGTGAGGTAGGTCACTTATTTCAAGAATTTAATGAGTTCACTGCCTTGGCAACCACTTTGTTATAACAGTTGCTTCCAAGGGTCCCATGAGATGGAGGATACCCTACTTCCTCTGACACTTTCACTAGTTAGAATGGTATATCAACCATATGGAACCAGAAACAGCTCTCCACATTGTCCTGTTTTGGTCCATATTCTCTCCATTAAGAATAGAGAGGCTGATTCAGACACAACCCTTCATCCTGACAAGGTTGTTTGCCATGGAAGATGACTTTTGCTCTCTCAGGTCCTACATAGCTGCCTAATACTTCTCCAGGGATCATTTCTGCTTGGACCATTGAGTTTCTAAGCAGGTGGAAGATCCCCTACATTCCTGTATTGTAAGACAAACTCTGTCCCTGCTCTTCTGTAAAGGTAGATTGAGGGAACAGTGTATGGTTAGGGTTAATAACAGGTTCGATTTTGGTGAGGAGTCATTCTGTTGGATGAATAATGGTATTGGGAACCTGCGATATTTACAAGAATATATAGGTAAAATATAAATATGGAAACAGAAATCTAGGTATGATTTGAAGCCCAGAAAGACATTGGGACCTTCATTGGGATACTTAGCTTTGAATTATGTTCTGCACAGATGTCTCAGATAAATCGATATACAATGTTATAGGACCTTGTACCTTGGATGATTGAATGTCCAAGAGAACATCCAGGATAAAAGGGATAGTTGGTAGTATTAGGAAGACAGTTTGTACGTTTAAAAAGAAGAGTGAGTATAAGTTTTGGACCAAAAATTCTTTAGCAATAGGGTTTCGGGTAGAGAGTGAATATGAATGTCAGAACGTGTGAAGAATCAGTCACAATGATGAACTGGGGAAAATATGTAGGAAAGCAGATATCCATAGAGACATTAGGAAATCATGCAAAGTGTAAAGTGAGTGATTGGATTAGACATTTTCAATATGATTGAGTTTCAATATATAATCTTAGGAAAAAACAAATATGTAGTCCCCAAAAAGATTGACAAGTGGGAGCATTAGGCAGCCTGGACATGGATGTTTTTAGTAATCCATGTTCATTTTCCATTTAGACTTTGGTACAATCATAAGTGTGATGTTTGCATTTTCTGACCAGAATATTACTGTGATAAAATGTATATGTGGATCAGGTAACATGAGTATTTCTTCCACCATTTCTTGGAGCCATATTTTGAAGATGTATAAATTAGTATTGTGGGTAAAAATAGATGTACCCTGTGTCTATGAATATAGAGATAATGCATGAATAGAGCGTAGTGTGAATAAATAATATTACTTGTTCCAACTTTAAATAATGGATTAAATTGATATCTAAAAATATTCAGGAAATCTTATATTGATATACATACATTCATTTCAACCAGTAATACATCTAATGGTAATATTAGGGTTGTGGTTTATCCTTAAGTGTGTGTGAGTTTTGCTTCAAACTGATTATGGAAATCAAATATAATATTTTTGGAAAGAAGTCTCATGAAAAGACCAGTCAAGAAACATGGAGGAATACTTGTGTTCTGAAGCAGGAAGTGATTGACATTGAAACAAATGTCTAAAAATTTGTGAACTTGTGGATAAAATATATATCCTACGATGTGCATAAACTGCAGAAATAGTAATGTACCATTGTTGAATAAAAATGAACGTCAAATTATATGTCATGTCCCATAGGAGTCTACTTGCGTTGATATTAAACTGGGTCAGTTACTCTAGAAATATTAGGATTTGTGTGCAGCTTTCACTGAAGTCAGTTTTCAGTACTAGGAAACAAATATATATTTCAAGTTGATGAATAATTCTGAGAATAATCTTGTGAAAAATCGATTATAAATCTAAATACATCAACATGAATAAATTTAGGGAGTATATATAAGACACATATATTTCATATTTTGAAAAATCTGGAGAGTATGTATATATATATATATATATATATATATATATATATATATACAAAACATACACACAGACTATAAAAAGTAGCAATACATATGCTAATCGAAATTCATCATTAAATATATATAATTCACATATGCAAAAATAATTATTTTACTGAACATGGATTTTTGTATAATGTTTTTCTATTAGGAAGCTCACCCATAGGTTGAATTTTCAGTTTCAACAGCGTTTAGGAGGAGGGATCCTTTCTCACAATTTGTATCTTCCAAGTCAGACAACACAAAAAAATTAACCTGTGATACCAGGTAGGATTCTATATGTACATATAAATATACATGTGCTGAATAGTCTATAGAGAAAGGGAGACAGGAATTCACATATTAGTTAATTTTAAAAACACATGGAGAATTATTTTAACCAAAAATTGACTAGATTTATAACACCTACCCTTTATCATGTAAAAGGCAAGTCCAAATATACACCATGCCTCCACTGAACTGCATGTATTTCTATTTTGTTTTGGTTATTTTTCCTCCATCATATTAGGATTAGTAGTCAGAGTCTAGTAGGGTATGGGTTAGTTTCATGGTTTCAGTATTTTGATTGGAAAATAAGAAAATGAATCCAATGTGTATGCAAATATGTGCCACACAAAAATATTCCCACTCTCATCCAGAACAATGAATTGCCATTACCTTCACCCCAAATAAGACACAATTAGAGGAGAAGAGTTAGAAAATCTGTGAATACATATATGGAATGGAACATAATCAGGAGTTCACAACCTTGGAGGTGGTAGAGGAGTTTCCAAAAGTTAGGGTCAGGGTAAACACTCCACAAACATGGAGCTCTGCTGGCCTAAAAACTTCTTGAGAAACTGTCTCTGAGTTCGGGCACTTGAAATATATTTTGTTGTCAGGAGCTTTAGCTTCATTTGTAGTGAGACCATCAAAGATGGGTCTGCATCTATGTGACCTGGAGAACATGGTTTCTTTTTTTTTAATGAACATAAGGGAGCAGTGCTGAATTCTCTCTTTGTAGGTAAACTGTGGCCACTCGGGTCTAAGTGTCTCCCCATGTGGACTGTGAAGCCATTTGGTCATCCTCCATTTTTGTGGTGTTTCTTGCTGCTGCACTGGGAGTATGGTATTTACTTAACGAAATACAATGAGTTCAACTGGGACAAAATGCTAGAGTGAGTTCTGTCATGTGTGGTGGGTCAGGTTCTCCAGGAGAATGCACCAACAAGTCTTCTATCCAACATAGCTTGTCCCCTTGACCATAGCAACCTGTTTCTTAAAATTGACGTTAAACCTCTCCATATAACGAGATGCCTTTACATATAAGGGTCTGCTGGCTACACTATTTCAGTCACAAGCCATTTGGAAACCAATGGAAGATCCACATGACCCCACCACAGATATTTTATCACACATCTGCACACCACTGCTCTAGGCCCACTACTCAGCAGGCTCCAACTTACTGGCATCTCTGTTCTACACCATTTTCATAAAACCAAGTCAATTAAGCCACTGTCTGGTACACTCATGATCAGAAACAGGACATCCAAAGATTCTCCAGTGCCACCTGGTCATAGGAATTTCAAATATATCATGGTATTTATCTGAGATTAGGAAGATAGACGGTAGGATTAAAAAGAAGGGTGAGTAAAGGATTTGGACATTAAGTTCTGCTTCTCCAATTTGACGCGTATTGTCATGCATGGGCGACTCTCATGCCTGGCCTCCGAAAATCCCAACACAATTCATAGCAATACATCTCTAAGGTCATTTCCAAAACTCCGTTTCTAAGGGGAATCACACCAGAGTTCAAGCCCAGGTGGACCCATTCATCTCTTCCAACCGCCACACAAGTGACCACAATTAAAAACAAAACACTCCCACATGGCCCTCATTTTCTTCCATGTAGACACTCATCATAATTCCTTGCTAGAGGTTTCCATGAGGGACATAGTCCAAGACAGTGTCCAAAATAAGCTCCCTTCCCCCTCATTTGCCTAAAGTCAGGGTGGCCTGGGCACCCTTCCTGTGAACCAGGAGTGATCAAATAGGCCTGCCATTAATGCTGCTCTGCTTCTCGAATTTGAGGCCTACTGACTGTGGGGTTTAGATACTTTATGTGAATTGGAGTCATGAGAAAACCCAAGAATCTCTGGGCTTCCCTCTGCAGGGCTTTGAAGAACCCATTTGAGTGAGTCTAGGAGTTGGACCAAAAGTTCTTTAGCAATAAGGTTTTGGTGAGAGAGTAAATGTAAATGTCAGCACATTTGAAGGGTCATTCCCAATGATGAACTGGAGAAAAGGTATTTGAAAGCAGATATCAATGGAGACATTAGGAAATCAGGCAAAGTACAAAGTGAGTGGTAGGATAAGACATTATTAACAGGGTTGAGTTTGAATATATAATCTTAGGAAGAAACAGATATGTAGTCACCAATAGGAATAATATTTGAGAGCATTAGGGAACCAGGACATGGATGTTGTTAGTAATACATGCTCACATTCAATTTAGGCTTTGGTACAGTCATAAGTGTGACCCTTGCATTTTGTGTCAGGAATATTACTGTGATGAAATGTATATGTATATCAGGTGACTAGAGTATTTTTTCCACCATTTCTGAAAGCAATATTTTAAAGACTTATAAATTAGTATTGGGGATACAAATACATAGACCCTGGGTCTATGAATATAGAGATGATGCCTTAATAGACCATACTGTGAATAAATAATATAACAGGTTCCACTTTTAATATTGTATTGAATTGATATCTGAAAATACATAAGAAATTTTATGTTGATATACAATCATTCATTCCAAACAGTTATACATCTAATGGTAATAATAGAGTTATGGTTTATCATGATGGGTGTGTGAGTTTGCCCCAAAAGTGATTATGGAAATCGAAAACAATGTGTTCAGAAAGAAGTCTCATGAAAAAACCAGTCAAGAAAGCTGGAGGAATACATGTGTTCTGAAGCAGGAAGTGATTGAAAGTGAAACAAATGCCTATAAATTTGCTAAATTGTGGAAGAAATATATATCGTATGATGTGCATAAAATGAAGAAAACTAATATACCAGTGTTGAATAAAAATGAACGTCAAAATAGACATCATGGAACATAGGAATCTACTTGCACCGATGTTAAACTGGGTAAGTTACTGTAGAAATATTAGCATTTGTATATACCATTCACTGAATTTAGTTTTCAGTACTAGGAAACAGATATGTAGTTCAGGTGGATGAATATTTCTGAGAATAATCTTGTGAAAAGTTGATTAGAAATCCAAATATATGAACATTAATGAATTTAGGAGTGTATAATAAGACACATATATTTTACATTTTGAAAAATCTGGAGAATATATATATATATATACACACACAAACCCCACACAGAGCAATTAAAAGTAGCAATATATATGCCAATCAAAATTCATCGTGAAATTTATATGATCCACATATCCAAAAATATTTATTTTACTGAACATGGATTTATATATAATGTTGTTCACCTAGGAAGCTCCCCCATAGGTTGAATTTTCTGTTCCACAATTTGTATCTGTCAAGTTGGCCACCTCACAAGTATGTACGTGTGATACCAGGTAGGATTCAATATGTGCATATACAAATACATGTGCTTAATAGGCTACAGAGAAAGGGAGACAGGAATTCACATATTTGTTAACTTTAAAAACACACGGAGAACTACTTCAATTAAAAATTGACTAGATTTATAACTCCAAACCTATGTATTGCAAAAGGCAAGCCCAACTATACACCACCCCTCCTCTGAACTGCTTGTATTTCTATTCTGTTTGAGTTATTTTTCTCCATCACATTAGGATTAGTAGTCAGAGTCTAGCAAGCTATGGGTTAGTGTCAGGGAATCAGTATTTCGAATGGAAAATTGGAAAATGAACACAATGTGTATGCAAATATGTGCTACACAAAAATCTTCTTATTCTCTTCCAGAAAAATTTATTGTAATTAACTCCGCCCCAAGTAATACAGAATTAGAGAAGAAGAGTTAGAAAATCTGTGAATACATATCTGGAATGGAATATGCTCAGGAGTTCACAACCTTGGAGGTGTTAGAGGAGTTTCCCAAAGTAAGGGACACAGTAAACATTTCTCAAATGTGGAGCTCTGGTGCCCTAAAGACTTCTTGGGAAACTGCCTATGTGGTTGGGCACTTGAAATATATATTGTTTTCAGGAGCTTTTGATTTCTTTCTAGTGAGACCATCAAAGCTGGGTCTGCATCTATGTGACCTGGAGGACATGGATTCTTATTTTCCAATGTACATGAGGTAGCAGTGCGGAATTCTCTCTTTGTAGGTAAACTGTGGCCATTGTGGGCTAAGTGTCTCCCTGGGGGACTGTGAAGCCATTTGGTCATCCTCCAATTTTCATGGTGTTTCTTGCTGCTGCACTGGGACTTTGGTATTTGCTTCACGATATACAAGGAGTTCAAATGGGACACAGTGGTGGAGGAAGTTCTGTCTTGTGCGGTGGGTCAGGGTTCTCAGGAGAATGCACCAAGCAGGCTTCTATCCCTCATAGCTTGCCCCCTTGTCCATAGAAACCTGGTTCTGAACATTGCCCTGAAACCTCTCCATATAACAATATGCCATTTCATTGAACATTCTGCTGGCTGCACCATGTCAGTCACAAGCAATTTGGAAGCTAATGGCAGATTGACATGGCCTCACAAAGATGTTTTATCATACACCTTCCCACCTCTGCTCTAGGCCCACCACTCAGTAGGCTCCAACTTACTGGTATCTCTGTTCTACACCATTTTTATGAATCCCAGTCAATCAAGGCACTGCCTGATAGATTCATGAATGATGTAGGACATCCAAATGTTCCCAGTGCGACCAGGTCATGGGAAATTCAAAAATTTCATGGTATTTATCTAGGCATTTTTCAAGGATGAAGTTGGAGGCACTGTGGGTTTTAATTCATTCGGGAGCCATTAAATGGTGAGGATGCTCATTTCAATGAACGCTATCGAGAACTCTCACAGGCAAGACTTTCCAAAGAGTGGCCAAAAGGTCACATGAAGCCAGGCTCATTGAGGTCTACAATGTGAGGTCCATGTTTGTTTTGATTCTCAACTATGGCTGACATGCCTTTAAGAATAAAATCATGTGATATCCTGGCTGAGATTCCCAGTGCTCTGTGGAAAGGTACCCTGGGCCTATATCTCAGTTTCCATGGGCGACTCTCATGCGTGTCCTCCTGAAATCCCAACACAAGTCATGGCAATACTTCTCTGAGGTCAGTTTCAGAACTCACTCTCTAAGGGGAATCACGCCACTGTTCAAGCCCAGGTGGACCCAGTCACCTCTTCCAACCGCCACACAAATGAAAACAATTGAAACCAAAAAAAAATCCCACATGGCCCTCATTTTATTTCATATAGACACTGAACATAAACTCTTGCTAGAGGTTTCCATGAGGAGCACAGTACAAGACAGTATCCAAAATAAGCTCCCTTGCCCCTCGTTTGCCTAAAGTTTGAGTGGCCTGGACACCCTTCCTGTGAAACAGGAGTGATCCAATAGGCCTGCATTTAATACTGCTCCACTTCTCCAATTTGAGGCCTACTGACTGTGGGATTTAGATTATTTATGTTTATTGGAGTCATGATAAAACCCAAGCACCAATGGGCTAGCCTCTGCAGGGCTTTAAAGAACTCATTAGACCCAAAGGATCCTTATTCTCACTTGATGGAGGTCAGGAAACTTACAGAGAAAGACAAGAGAATTCACCCACAATGACTGCTCTTTTGGCCATTTTGGTGTTGGATGCATACATGGGATCTTTCTTTACATCCATCAGGTGCTGACAATCTAAGCCACAGCCTCACACTGGGCCAAGAGCCTGATTCAGACACATCCCTTTCCAAAGCAATTAAGCAAAGAGACACAGGTGATGCCCATTCATTTCCATTTGAAAACGGTTTTCTTCAGGCTTCACAAACGGGTTGGCCTGAGGCAAAGTCCTACCTGACTCAGGGGAAAAGAACAATTGTTAAGCAAAAGGCCCAACCACGGTTTCTCCACTGAGATGTTAGTAGTCACACTGATATCTGCGTTTTCTGAGATGCTCGCCATTCCCTTCAGCTATCCAGTATATGGCCATGTGACAGAGCTTGGTGGTGGTACATATCTTGGACACAAAACCATGAGCCTATTCTGGAGAGTGGCCAGAATTCAGGAAGAAAACTGGAACTTAGGAAGATAGCAGGTGTTACCCATTGATTATGCAAGCCCTGGTCCATTCATTAATTGGGCAGGATGAATGTTCGGAAGCTTTCTAATAGACAGGACACATCCATTGATGCATTCTTTTTTTCTAATGTCTACAACCACGGACACAGTGAGATACACAGACATAGAAACACACGCCCTGTGAAACGACTTAGTAGAAACATTTCACTCCAAACCTCAAAACCGTCTTTCCTACCTATTCTCAGAACATGAGACAAAACCACAAACCCACACCAACACCCAAAAAGGCACCTGCTTCCCTCAAGTAGGTCTGTGACTATCCAGAGTGTCCTCTGACTTCTGGACCATACTATGTTCTCCCAAAATGGCCTGTCCTTTATCAGATCTGGTCTCCTTGGTCAACTCTGTGAAGTTGTCAGGAGCTGGTGGTGAGCCACTACCTGCTTTCTCAGGAATGGTCCCTCTTCAGAGCTTTTCTGGTATTTGGCCATTCTCACATCAGTAGGTACCAAGAAAGATTGACTCTGTCCTTGGTAAATCCAAACAAGTGAGCCCACAGGGACTGTGACTGAGACTGGCTTGGATGCCTGGCTTCCTGGATCCCATGTTCAGAGAGTTCCATCACCACGGAAGTGAGGTGAGGTCACTTCCTTCAGGAACTGAATGAGTTCACTGGCTTGGCAACCACTTTGTCCTAACAGTTGCTTCCAAGGGTCACATGAGATGGTGGCTGCCCCAACTTCCTGTGACACTTTCACAAGTTAGATTGGTATATCAACCATAGGAACCTGGGAACAGCTCTCCACAGAGGCCTGGTTTGTTCCATCTTCTCTACATTAGGACGAGAGAGGCTGATTTGGACACAACCCTTCATCCTGGCCAGGTTGTTTGTCATGTAAGATGACTTTTACTCTCCCAGGTCCTTCATAGCTGCCTACATCTTCTCCAGAGGACATTTCTGCATGGACCTTTGAGGTTCTCAGCAGGTGGAAGATCCACTACATTCCTGTATTGTAAGACTAACTCTGTCCCTCCTCTCTGTAATGTTAGATTGAGGGGAAAGTGTACGGTTAGTGTTAATAACATTTTCGATTTGGGTTAGGAATCATTCTGCTGGATGAATAATGGTATTGGGAACCTGTGATATGTATGAGAATATATAGGTGAAATACATGTATGAAAACAGAAATCTAGGTAAGTTTTGAAGCCCAGAAGAGAATTGGGCCCTTGATTGGGATACTTAGCTTTGAATTAGGTTCTGCACAGATGTGTCAGATTAATCAATATTCAATGGCCTAGGACCTTGTACCTTGGATCATTGAATGTAGAAGAGAACATCCAGTCAAAAAAAGATAGTCGGTAGTTAAAGGTTAATAAAATAGGTACTTGTCACTTCCTGTTTCTCTGTATGCTTAACAAAACACTTTTGAAATCTTGAGAACTCTTTGCTAATCTTGTTCCCAGAATGTGCTCTCCCCAACTGCCAAACTGCAGAATGTACTCCCTCACCCGTGTGCACGCACACTGCCCACTCACCCGGACCCATCAATAAACTTTCCTCCCTGCCCTCTCCAAGAAAATTATATAAACTCTGCTTAAGGTGTTCTCAGGGCTCTCATCTCTTTTCAATTGAGCTCTGAGCCCCAGCATGCTGGACCCCCAATAAACCCTTTGCTGTTGCATGTGACAATCTCTTTGTGGTCTCTTCCTCCAAGGCTTGCCCGACCTTTTCATATGGAGGTTCCACTGAAATCCAGCAGCGGCGAATGTGAGACCCCATGTGTCGTGGCTTTCACTATTTGTGTATCTTTCATTATGGGACAGAGCACTTCAATGCCTCTGTCCCTGACCATTGATCACTGGCCCAAAGTCCACATAAGGGCTCAGAATCTTTTTTATTTAGTAAAACACTGGACCTGGAAGACGCTCTGTGCCTCAGAATGACCCACCTTTCGAGTCGGATGGCCTCTAGAAGGATCTTTCTACTTCCCACTAATTTAAAAAGTTAGAGATATTGTCTTTTAGCCAGGGCCACATAGCCATCTGGATCATTCCGCCATATATCTTAACTTTGCAGGACCTCTGCAAATCTCCTCCTCCATGGGTGAAGCCTTTCCTTACCGCTGCCCCTGCTCCTACTCCTTCCCCCATGATCTCTCAAACCCTCTGCTCTTCTTCCTTCTCCACCCTCTGTTCTCCCTGAGTCACAAGATTTGACTCTACTGGATTCTCCTCCCCCTCCTTATCCCCTGCCCTCTTCCCCCAATCCCCAACACCCTCTAAGTGATTCCCCTGCTGCTGACTCAGCCTCTCTGCAATTGGAGGAGCACAGCACCCTCCAGATAGCTCCCCAGTGGCACACACAGCCCTTCCTTCCCTTGAGGAAGCTGGCCCGGCTATAGGAACTCGCCAGCAGTGAATAGTTGAAAACACTGGAACTCCCATGATGCTCCCCCTCCATCCCTATGGGCCAAAGATTGACGACGGCCATGGGGGAAAAAATGCAAGCCTACCAGTTTTGGCCATTCTCCTCTTCAGACGTACATAATTGGAAATATAACAATCCCCCTTTTTCTGAGCACCCCACCTGGCACACAGGTCTGGTTGAGTCATTGATGTTTTCACACTAGCCTACTTGAGATGACTGCCAACAACTCATAGGGACTGTCTTCATGACAGGGGATCAAAATAGAATACTCCTGGAAGCTGGAAAAAAATATCCTCTGACCAGATGCGTGACTGACACAACTTCCCAAGATAATCAAAGCCAGCTTTCATTTGAACCAACCCAACTGTGGCCCCCAAATCTTTGAAGGTAGGGAGCATCTGTTCACTTATCACCGGGCTCTAATAGTGGGTTTCCGTGCGGCCGCTAGGCGACCAACTAATTAGGCCAAGGTAAGAGAGATTATTCAAGGGCCTGAAGAACCTCTCTCTATGTTTCTAGAGAGAATTATGGAGGCATATAGAAGATACACTCCTTTCAATCCTCAGGCAGAGGATCAAAAGTCATCTGTCACAATGGCCTTTATTGGGCAAGCTGCCCCCGATATTAAAAGAAAGTTAAAATGCTTAGATGGATTACAAGATATGACTTTGAGAGATTTAGTCAGAGAAGCTGAGAAGGTATACTTTAAGAGAGAAACTGAGGAAGAGAAGGGAACAAAGGGAGGATAAAAGAAACAAAAGACAGACTAAGGCGCTGACTAAGGTCCTGGTCACAACAACAAATAGGCCAGAAATTAAGAAACAGGGAGACAGGAAGGGATACCTGGGCCCACGCCAGAGGCCACTCCTTGCCTCAGATCACTGTGCCTACTGTAAAAAAAAAGGACACTGGGCCAAAGAGTTCCCTAGAAAGAGACAGCCACTCCTGCCAGCCATTCTGACTCTTGAGGATGACTCCAAAAGTCGGGGCTAACATCCCCTCCCGGAGCTCAGGGTAACTTTTGAAGTGTAGGGGACCCCAGTAAACTTTGAAGTGGATACAGGGGCAATATACTCAGCCCTCAAGGCCCCATTGGGCCATCTATCAAATAAAAGGTCTCTAGTTCAAGGGGCAAATGGCAGTAAGTATCGGGCTTGGACAACTAAGAGGACCATAGACCTGGGAAAAGGAAAATCCATCAATCCTTCCTAGTAATCACAGAATGCCTGGCCCCATTGATGGGCAGAGATCTGCTCACCAAGCTCTGGGCCAAAATAACTTTTAACCCTGAAGGCAACCAAGTGGGATTTCTAAATCCTTCAGTAAAAACTCCTATAGTCATGGCTCTAACTATGTCAGTAGAAAATGTACATCAACTCACTCAACTTTGTTCAAAGAAACTGCAGGCATTCCTGAAGGATCAAGAACAGAGTTTTCCACTGACCAAATCACAGCAAAAGGACTGAATGGGTAACAAAAGCCTGTCGGGTCCATCAATTGGTTTATGCTTACCCTTCCAAGCTTCCTGGAGGAAAGCACCTAGGAGGAAAAAGACCAGGACAATTCTGGGAAGTGAACTTTACTGAAATTAAGCATGCAAGGTATGGACTTAAATATCTCCTAGTCATTGTAGATACATTTTCAGGATGGATTAAAGCCTTCCCCACCAAAAAAAAGAAAGAAAGAAAGAAAGAAAGAAAGAAAGAAAGAAAGAAAGAAAGAAAGAAAGAAAGAAAGAAAGAAAGAAAAAGAAAGAAAGAAAGAAACAGCACAAATGTTGGTCAAGAAGATCCTGGAAGATTTTTTTCCAAGATACGACCTGCCTAAGGTAACAGAGTCTGATAATGGACCTGCATTCATGACCCAGGTACGTTAGGGGTTAGCCTGTACCATGGGGATTACATTGTGCTTATAGACCACAGAGTGCAGGACAGGTAGAATGAATGAATAGAACCATTAAAGAGACCTTAATGAAATTAAGCTTAGAGACCGACATAAAAGATTGGACAATGCTTCTGCCTTATGCAATGTTTCATGCAAGAAATTCTCTCTCTGTTTCTTTGTGTAACCTCACCCACTATGAAATTCCCTATGGGGCCCCTATTCCAGTAAGGGACCTAACCCCAACTCTAAGACCTAACGATCCCTTCCACACCACCATGCTTGACAGACTTACAGCTGTTGAAAGAACTCAGCGATACCTGTGAAAACAGCTGGCCACTGCCTACCAACCTGGAGATGAGGGGACTCCACATCAATATCAAGTAGGAGACTTTGTCTATGTAAGACAACATCAGGTGTCATCCCTGGAACCCCACTGGAAAGGACCATACCAGGTTCTACTTATAACACCTACAGTGGTAAAGGTAGACAGAATCACTTCCTGGATCCTGGCCTCTCATCTCAAGCCTGCACCCTGTCCAGACTCTGCCTGGAAACTGGAAGAGACTGGTAACCCTTTCAAATTGTGTATTCGCCAGGTGGATGAAGCTATAGAGTCTCTCCTTGACCACCAGTAGTTCTAACCCTCATCAGCCCTTTCAGCAGCGATGGCTGATCACAAATCCTACTGGAGAAGAAGTATAATCTATCTCACATATAGCCCACTTTGGGACCTGGTGGCCATTTCTCCACCCAGACATTTGTTAGCTGGCTATAGGTCTTTCCTATTAGGATATCCCTGATGAAGAGGATACCACTAAAATTCCATTAAATACCTTTTGTACCATAAATAATGGAAACAAACATTATGGATGTCGGGACAGGTAAGCCAGGTGCAGGTTGGCTAGCCTAGATTACTATGTTTGCCCGGCAGACAATCAAAGCCACAAACAGCAACAGCTGTGTGGAGGAAAAGCCAATTTCTTCTGTAAGTCATGGGGATGTGAGCATACAGGGGCTTCCTGATGGAACCCGAACTCCTCATCAAATTCTGTACACAGCATTGGCCATATGACCAATTAGATAACCAAAACCCATGGCCCCCAGAGGGGTCTCTAGATCCTCAAATACTGTGTGACCTTTTTAACTTCTGCAAGTGCTCAAAAGGGTAAAAGGAGATTCCCCTATGTGGAGGCCTTTTCCCTCCTTCGCTCACATCCTGAACTATGCTTCTCCAATAGATCCTCACCCTCAGCCTTCATCTCCAGACTATCTGCTGTCACTCCAAACTCAGCAACCTGATTTCTTCCCTTCAATTACTAGATCAAAAACCCAAACCAACACCGGTTCTCAGACCATTGCCCCCTGGCACCGACTCACTCCTCTCTTCTCTTGTCACTGCCCGCACTGGGTCCCACCAGGTCCTCTTTCCAGCTAACCCATAGCTCAAACCAGCTGAGGAGAGCCCTCAGACCCTTATCCAAATGTAATGAAAATGGCCTTTAAAGTTGCTCTTTCATCACTGAAAACAGGTTACTAAATATTTAAAGTCCCTCACAGGCTTTGTGGATACTCACTCCCTTCTTCCCCTCTGCTCTACCTGTTCTACTGCTCAAGTTTTGTTGCTAGGAATATCCCAAACCCCTTTCCCATTATTCTTTTACATCTCTCCTTTCTCATTCTCAGATCCATGAAGCTGCTCTAAGCCCCGACTTCTCTGTCTCCCCCCTCTGTACCAGGCCCACAGAAAAGTTTTCACTGACCTTCTCCAGGAGTCTTCACCATGGCTGACTTTAGGACTTTCAGCAAAAAAGTCCCTATAAACGATTTCAGTGTAGATAACCTTCCTCATTTAATGTTGCCCTGTTCCACTTGGCCACTGGCTAAAAATAATCAGCACTCCTAAGCTAGACACCCCCTTACTAGTTTTTCACAAAATATGTGAACAATTCCTCTGGCCTTGAACTGGGGCTTCACAGAGATGGCAACATTTCTAAGATAAAGAAGTTACCATCTGGGCTCCATGGTAACAGCTGGCAGGGGGAAAAAAAGAAAGGGAAGTAAAAGCTCTCCCCCACCCAGTTGTCCTTGAAAAGTTAACTTGCCCAGAACAGAGAAAAAAAAAAAAACAGAAACAAAAACAGCTTTTTGTGAACTTCTGCAGAGTGTGATCTTCTGAGCCACTTCTCTTACATGTTGGGTACAAAATTCTGAAACTACCTACACTTGGAATTCAGAAGATTAATTGATTACAACCGAAGCAATGCCCTCTGAATCTGGGTGCAACCAAATAGGACTGTTTCACTGTCTTTGGTGCTACCTTAGGTGCCTTGCCTTGTCCGTCCCTACAACAGTATAATTCTATATACTAAAACATTGTTGATGTTTTCATGAAATGAAAAACGGATGTGATTAATTGTGTAATGGTGCATGTTACCCAGAATGCTCTATCATGACGCAGGTTCATTTGAAGATCGAATAGGTGGGACATACAACCCGGTTTCACTGGGAACATATGTCCCTCACTTTAGCCATCCTATAAAGAATAGGAGTTGCCACAAGGGTGGGCACAGGAACCACTGCCCTGGTCCATGGGACACAACAAATGACCCAGTTAGAAGCAGAAATAGACCAAAACTTAAATATATTAAAAACCTCCATAACAGCTTTGCAGGAATCTTTAACCTCTCTCTCTGAAGTTCTTTTACAGAACAGTTGAGGGTTGGACCTCCTCTTCATGAGTGAAAGGGACCTTTGTGCTGCATTGAGGGAGGAATGTTGTGTGAAGTTGTCAGAAGCCAGTGGTGAGCTACTACCTGCTTTATCAGGAAAGGCCCCTCTTCTTAGCTTTCCTGTCTTTTGGCCATCCTCACATCAGTAGGTACCAAGAAAGACAGACTCTGTCCTTGGTAAATCCAAAAAAAGTGAGACCACTGGGACTGGGACTGGGACTGGTTGTGCTTGCCTGGCTTTCTGAATCCCACGTTTAGAGAGTTCCATCACCCAGGACGTTATGTGAGGTAACCTCAATCAGGAAGTGAATGAAGTCACTGCCTTGGCAACCACTTTGTCCTAAGAGTTGCTTCCAAGGGTCCCATGAGATGGAGGGTGCCCCTACTTCCTGTGACATTTTCACATGTTGGAATGGTATATCAACCATAGGCACCCGAGAACAGCTCTCCACACAGGCCTGGTTTGGTCAATCTTCTCTACATTAAGATGAAAGAGGCTGATAAAGAAACATCCCTTCATTCTGACCAGGTTGTTTACCATGGAAGTTGAGTTTTCCTCCCTCAGGTCCTTCATAGCTGCCTACAACTTCTCCAGGTTATCATTTCTGCATGGTCCTTTGAGGATCTCAGCAGGTTGAAGATCCCCTACATTCCTGTAGTGTAAGACCAACTTTTTCCCTGCTATTCTGTAAAGTTACATTGAGGGAACAGTGTATGGTTAGGGTAATAACAGGTTTTATTTGGGATAGGAATCATTCTGCTGGATGAATAATGGTATTGGGAACCTGTGATATTTACAAGAATATATAGGTGAAATATAAGTATAAAAACAGAAATCTAGGTAAGATTTGAAGCCCAGAAGAGCATTGGGCCCTTGATTGGGATACTTAGCTTTTAAATATCTTCTAAACAGATGTCTCAGATAAATCGATATACAATGGCATAGGACCTTGAAAATTGGATGATTGAATGTAGAAGAAAACATCCACTCATATAGGCATAGTTGGTAGGATTAGGAAGACAGTCAGTAGGTTTAGGAAGAAAAGTGAGTATAGGATTTGGACAAAAAGTTCTTTAGCAATAGGGTTTGCGGTAGAGAGTGAATGTAAATGTCACCACATGTGAAGAGTCAGACACAATGATGAACTGGGGAAAATATATGGGGAAGCAGATATCAATGGAGATATTAAGAAATCAGGCAAAGTATAAATTGAGTGATAGGATTAGACATTTTCAACAGGGTAGAGGTTGAGTATAAAACCTTAGAAAGAATCAAATATTTAGTCACCAATAGGATTGACATTTGAGAGAATTAGGCAATCTGGACATGGATATTGTTAGTAATCCATGCACACTTTCCATTTAGGCTTTGGCACAGTCATAAGTGTGAACTTTGCATTTTGTTTCCAGAATATTACTGTGATAAAGTGCATATGTAGATCAGGTGACATCAGTATTTCTTCCAACATTTCTGTGGGCAATATTTTGAAGGTGTATAAATTAGTATAGGGTGTACAAATAGGTGTTCCCTGTGTCTAGGAATATAGATAAAATGAATGAATAGACCATACTGTGAATAAATAATATTACTGGTTCCAACTTTAAATATTGGATTGAATTGATATTTACAAATTTACAGGAAATCTTATATTGAGATACATACATTCATTACAACCATTTATACATCTAATGGTAATATTAGGTTTATGGTTTATCATGAAGAGTGTGTGAGTTTTGCTTTAAAAGTGATTATTGAAATCTAAAATAAAATGAAGTATCATGAAAAGACCAGTCAAAAAACATAGAGGAATACTTGTGTACTGAAGCAAGAAGTGATTAAAAGTGAAACAAAAGCCTATCAATTTGCAAAATTGTGAATGAAATATATATCCTATGATGTGCATAAACTGAAGAAATAGTCATGTAACAGTGTTGAATAAAAATGAAGGTCAAAATACACATCATGTCCCATAGGAATCTACTTGCATTGATGTTAAAGTGGGTCAGTTACTGTAGAAAAATTAGGACTTCTATGCACCATTCACTGAATTTTGATTTCAGTACTAGGATACAATATGTATTTAAGGTGGATGAATATTTCTGAAAATAACTTTGTGAACATTTGGTTATAAATCCACATTCATGAACATGAATGCATTTAGGGATTGTATAATAAGACACATATATTTTACATTCTGAAAAATCTGGAGAGTGTGTGTGTGTGTATATATATATATATATATATATATATATATATATATATATATATATATAGAGAGAGAGAGAGAGAGAGAGAGAGAGGCATTAAAAGGTAGCAATATATATGCCAATCGAAATTCATCATGAAATATATAACATCCACAGATCCAAAACTATTCATTTTACTGAACATGGATTTATGTATTATATTGTTCAACTAGGAAGCTCACCCATAGTTTTAATTTTCAATTCCAACAACGTTTAGGAGGAGTGACCTCTTCTAAAAATTTGTATCTGCCAAGTCAGCCATCTAACAAAAATGTACATGTGATACCAGGTAGTATTCTATATGTACATTCAACAATACATGTGCTGAATAGCCTACAGATAAAGGGAGATAGGAATTCACATATTTGTTAACTATAAAACACATGGAGAACTATTTCAATTTAAAATTGACTAGATTTATAACACCTACCCTTTATCATGCAAAAGGTAAATCCAACTATACACCATGCCTCTCTAAACTGCTTGTATTTCTATTCTGTTTGGGTTCTTTTTCTCCATCACTTTAGGATTGCTGCAATCTGGCTGGGCACAATTCAGGAGCCACTTGTCAAAAGAAACTAAAATTACTTTTAGAACCACACATGACTAAAAATTAGCTCCTCGGGAAAAACCCTCAGAGCCCAACTGCCACTACTGGCTTCCCACAAGCTCTCAACCTCCACACTCCTTCTCTTGAGGTCGATTGGCTGGGTCGTGTGGGCAGAGCCCAAAAAGTCCCACAATGAGCAGCTCCGTTGTCTGAAAGGGTGGGGAAACAGCCCAATGGCATTACCACAGAGGAGCCAATCAGCTAGATATTGCTGGGGCTGCTGTGAGCCAATCATCAGCTTGCAGTCTGAAAGGGTGGGGAAACTGCTCAATGAGCATCTCCAATGAGCATCACCGCAGAGGAGCCAATTAGCTTGATGTTGCTGGGGCCGCTGTTAGCCAATCATCAGCCGGCAGTCTGAAAGTTTGTTTGGCCCCTTGGGCTGTGCCTCTCAACACCTCCCCCTCTCTGTTTAAACAACAAGCATGTGGCTTAGGGACCATGCCTGCCTTAGGTTGTCCAATAGTACATATGGTGCTTACCCATTATCGAATGAGCTGACCTCAAGGTATCAGCCTCCAGTCTTAGATTGGTACCATTGCAATTGGATCTTACCCGTCACTAGCTACAGGTCCAGTATACAGTCACACCTGTGGAGAGGTCTTTGTACCAGCGGGGGGTGAGGTTCTTTGTCTCACCTCTGTTGGCCCCCAAATTTTAGCTGAACGACCATGACAGCAGAAGGGAGGAAGATACACCAAGCCAATTGACGGCTCCTTTTGGAAAAATTGTACCACCGATGACATCATCAGCAAAAATACCCCAACACTACCACAAGTCAATTCACCAACATATTGTTCACAATGCATGCAGGTGAGTTCACAATGCATACAGGTGATACATAGTCGAGGCAAGTTCTGCAAGCAGTTCAGTGATGGCTATTGCAGAAGCTGTAGATTGGTTTTATCTTTGTCTTTACAGGCACTGGGATGAAGATAGGAATTTTGGCAATAATGGCCAAAGAAAAATTATGTAACATTCCAGAAGGTACTAAAAGAAAACAATTTTCTTAACAATTTACATTGTCTTGAAGAGAATTATTAAATATAATGAAAAGAAAAGGTGAAAGTAAACAAACAGATCTGTTAACCTCCTTTTTTGTACACATTTTAAAACAATCCTCAACAGGTGTTTACCCAATTTAAATTAAAACATTTACATCAAGTGTATAAAAATATATTTGGATCCATTTTTTCATGAGCGCTCATCATATATGATATATGGACATACGTACATTCAAACATATAACAAAAAACACAAGTGTGCACACGTAATATAATACATACAACACATAACATAAGAGTAAAGGCCTTATAACATTTTACAGGTGAAATCTCCATTGCAATGTCTAAAAACTCTATAGTCCAAAAATAGAACTGATCAGCAAAACATTAACCTAGGTTTGTATGAGCTCAAAAAACAAAATAGAACTTCATGACATGGGAAAGGGTAATAATAAAATAGATATTGAAAAAAGCATCCTGGATTTGTCACAGATGTAAGAATAGCCAAACTGGAGTTCTGGATATCAGCTGTTATGGATTTGAGTCAAATCATATTCTTTTAATCTGTAGAAATCGCTTTAGTTAGTCTCTCTGGAATCCAAATCGGCTGCTGTTCTGCCTGTGGAAACACACAAACAGACCTCCAACTCCAGACAATTACTGGGTCAGGACATTTCCATTGTCCTGTTAGAATATCCTTCCAAAGTACCTTGGGCTTATGTACATTTTTTGGACACATATGCCTTTCCACAGGAATAAGCCCTGATGAATCCAAATTTCCAAAGTTTAGAGTAAAAAGGGTTATTTTAAGTTTATCTTTGGGGAATATATACCCCTTCCCAATTCCTTTTTTTTTGTTTAATTAGTACGTTTTAATAGTTTGATGAGCTCATTTAACTATGCCTTGTCCCTGCGGATTGTATGGGATTCCTGTTATATGAGTAATGCAAAATGATGAGCAAAATTCTTTAAAAGAGGTAAAAGTATAACCAGGGGCAACATCTGTTTTTAACTGTTTTGGAATGCCCACAGTGGCAAAATTTTGTAAGCAATGAGCTATAACATCTTTAGTTTTTTTTTCTCTGGCATGAAGGGAGTCCATCAAAAATTCAGAAGAAGTATCAACTGTAACATGCAAATATTTTAATTTTCCAAATTCTGGCAAGTTTGTGACGTCCATCTGCCAAATATGGTTAGGTATCAATCCTCTAGGATTGACTCCAAGATTAACTTGTGGTAAAATGGTCACACAATTTTGACATTGTTTTATTATTTGTCTAGCTTGTTCCTTAGTTATTTTAAAGCGCTTATGTATAGTATTAGCATTGACATGGAATTTTTTATGAAAATTTGTAGCTTCTTCTACTGTAGAGAAAATATGTATGTCATGCGTAGTTTTATCTGCTAAATCATTACCCAAACTAAGGGCTCCAGGCAATCCTGTATATGTCCTGATATGCCCTATAAAGGACGGATCTTTTCTGTCCCAGATTAGACTTTGTATAGTGGAAAGAAAAGAGAAAACAGGAGAGGAAGGGGAAATTTGTTTCTTCCTAAGATTATATATTCAAACTCAACCCTGTTGAAAATGCATAATCATATCACTCACTTTATACTTTGCCTGATTTCATAATGTCTCTAAAGATATGTGGTTTCCTGCATATTTTCACCAGTTCACCATTGTGACTGACCCTTCACATGAACTTATGTTCACTTTCACTCTCTAACCACAACCCTAATGCTCCAGAACTTTTGTTCCAAATCCTATACTCACTCTTCTTCCTAAACCAACTCTGTACCTAATTCTACCTACTATCCGTTTTTGACTGGATGTTCTCTTCAACATTCAATCATCCAAGCTACAAGGTCCGATGCCATTGTATATCTATTTATCTGAGACATCTGTACACAATGTAAATCAAAGTTAAGTATCCCAATCAAGGGCCCAATGCCCTTCTGAGCTTCAAAATTACCTAGATTTCGGTTTTAATTCATATATTTAACCTCTATATTTTTATAAATATCTCAGGTTCCCAATACCATTATTCATCCCGCAGGATTATTCCTAACTCAAATCAAACATTTTATTAGCCCTAAGAATACACTGTTCTATCAACCTAAATTTAAAGAAAAGCAGGGACAGAGTTGGTCTTACAATACAGGAATGTAGGGGATCTTCCACCTGCTGAGAACCTCCAAAGTCCATGCAGAAATGAATCCTGGAGAAGATATAGTCAGCTATGAAGGATCTGCGAGAGCAAAAGTCATCTTCCATGGCAATCACCCTGGTCAGGATGAAGGGATGTGTCTGAATCAGCCTCTCTCTTCTTAATGTAGAGGAGATTGACCAAACCAGGCCTGTGTGGATAGCTATTCCCGGGTTCCTAAGGTTGACATACCATTCTAACTTGTGAAAGTTTCAAAGGAAGTAGGGGAAGCCTCCATCTAATGGGACACTTGGAAGCAACTATTAGGACAAAATGGTTTACAAGGCAGTGAATTTATTCAGTTCCTGAAGGGAGTGACCTCACCTCACTTTCTTGGTGATGGATCTCTCTGAACTTGGGATACTGGAAACCAGGCACATAGAGCCAGTCCCAGTCCCAGTCCCAATGGGCTCACTTGTTTGGATTTACCAAGGACAGAGTCAGTCTTTCTTTGTACCTACTGATGTTAGGATGGCAAAAGCAAGGAGAGCTCTGAAGAAGGGCCTTTCCTGAGAAAGCAGGTAGTGGCTAAACACTAGCTTCTGACAACTTAACAGAGTTGGTCAAGGAGAACAGACCTGAGACAGGACAGGACTTTTCAGGGGAAAATTGTATGGCCCACCAGTCAGAGGACACTCCCTAGAGTCACAGACCTACTTGGGGGAAGGAGGTGCCAATATGGGTGTGGTTTTGGGTTTATGATTTTGTCTCATGTTCTGAGAATAGGTAGGAAAGGTGGTTTGTTTTTGGGGGTTGAACTGTTTCTAGTAAGACGTTTGACAAGGCGAGTGTTTCTATGTCTGTGTATCCCACTATGTCCGTGGTTGTAGAAATTAGAAAAGAGAATGCATCAATGGATTTGTCCTGTCTTGTAGAAAGCTTCCCAGCATTCATCCTGCCCAATTAATGAATGGATTGCAGCTTTCCTTAAGGATGGGCAACACCAACGATCTTAGTAATTTTCAATTTTCTTTCTGAATTCTCGCCAATCTCCAGAATAGGCTCATGGTTTTGTGTCCAAGATATGTACCACCTCCAAGCTCTGTGACATGGCCATGTACTGGATAGATGAAGGGAATGGCGAGCATCTCAGAAAACGCAGATATCAGTGTGACCAGTTAACTATCAGTGGAGAAACCCTTCTTTGAGCCTTTTGCTTACATAATGTTCTGTTGCCTTGAATGTCAAGAAGTTCTTTGTTTCGGACCACCCCTTTGTGAAGCCTGAAGAAAACAGTTTTCAGATCTAAATGAATGGGCATAACCTGTGGCTCTTTGCTTACTTGCTTTGGAAAAGGATGTGTCTGAATCCAACTCTATGCCCTCTGTGAGGCTGTGTCTTAGATTCTCTGCAACTGATAGATCTAAAGAAAGATCCCATGTGTGCATCCAAAACCAAAATGGCCAAAAGAGCAGTCATTGTGGGTGAAGTTTCTCTCCGTCCTCTGTTAGGTTCTTGACGTCCATCAAGTGAGAATTGGGATCCTTTGGGTCAAATGAGTTTTTCAAAGCACTGCAGATGTGGTTGGGTTTTCTTATGACTGAAATTCACATAAAGAATCTACACCTGACAGTCAGTAGGCCTCAAATTGCAGAAGAAGATCAGTATTAATGGCAGGTGTATTTGATCAATCCTGGTTCACTGGAAGGGTTTCCAGGCCACCCTGACTTTAGGCAAATTAGCGGCAAGGGAGCATGTTTTGGACACTGTCTTGGGCTATGCCCCTCATGGAAACGTCCAGCCAGAGGTTATGATGAGTGTCTATATGGAAGAAGATGAGGGCCATTGGGGAGTGTTTTGGTTTTAATTGTGGTCATTTGTGTGGCATTTGGAAGAGATGACTGGGTCCACCTGGGCTTGAACTCTGGTGTGATTCCCCTTAGAGACTGAGTTCTGGAACTGAGCTCAGAGAAGTATTGCCATTAATTGTGTTGGGATTTTATGAGACCACGCATAAGAGTCGCCCTTTAAACTGAGATCTAGCATTGAAGTGCTCTGTCCCATAATGAAAGATCCACAAACAGTGAAAGCAACGACACATGAAACAGACAAGACAAGACAATAAAGACAGGCAATGGACGTCCAACACTGAGATCAGGACTGAGTAGCCGGCAATAACCAATGGGCTGGCAATACCGAATCCAAAACAAAATATCACTGAGTCGAGGAATCTATTATAACTAAATTTCCCAAGTCCTCTGGGGCGTCCTCCAGGAACGTGGCCTGTGGCTCTGTGACACGTCTGTCAGCCACTGTCGGAGAGAGCTCACACTCTTCATCAATAGCCATTTTTCCAAGTCCTAACCTGAAACCTGAAACCAGGAATAGGAGACTTACTTACCCCAAGAGTAGCCCGTTGGGGTCTCTCATCCGCCGCTGCCAGATATCAGTGGAAACTTCATGTGTAAAGGTCGGGCGTGCATTGGAGGAAGAGACCACCAAGAAACTGACTCATGAAACAGCAAAGGGTTTATTGGAGTTCCAGCATGCTGGGGCTCAGAGCTCACTTGAATACAGCAGAGAGCCCTGAGAAGAGCTTGAGCAGAGCTTATATACTTTCCTTGCCGAGGGCAAGGAGGGAAGTTTATTGATGGGTCAGTGGGAGTGGGCAGTTTGCATGCAACCAGGTGAGAGAGTAAATTCTGCAGTTTGAAAACTGGGGACAGCACATTCTGGGAACAAGATTAGCAAACAGTTCTCAAGATTTCAACAGAGTTTTGTTAAGCATAGAGAAAAACAGGAAGTGACAAGTACCTATTTAATTAACCATTCAATAACAACTATACCTTTTTAAATGGATGTTCTCATCTACATTCAATCTTCCAAGGTACAGGGTCCTATGACATTGTATATCAATTTACCTGAGACATCTGTGCAGAACGTAATTCAACGCTAAGTATCCCAATTAAGGGCCCAATGCCATTCTGGGATTCAAATCTTACTTAGATTTCTGTTTTCCTACATATATTTCAACTATATATTCTTATACATATCGCAGCTTCTCAATAGAATTATTCATAAACAGAATGATTGCTAACCCAAATAAAACATGTTATTAACCCTAACCCTACAGTGTTCCCTCAATCTAACTTTAAAGAAGAGCACGGACAGAGTTGGTCTTATAATACAGGAATGTAGGGGATCTTTCACCTGCTGAGAACCTCAAAGGTCCATGGAGAAATAAGCCATGGAGAAGATGTAGGCAGCTATGAAGGACCTGAGAGAGCAAAAGTCATCTTCCATGGCAAACAACCTGGTCAGGATGAAGGGATGTCTCTGAATCTGCCACTCACACCCTGTGAACTGCGCCACTTCACAGGTGAATAACGAGTTAGAACGACAAAAAATTATCTTGTTAGGATCTTACAGAAAAATGGGTGTGCACCGAAACCTAGAAGAATGATTTCCACCAATGAGGTCCGGTAATTGAGTCTCAAACACGAGCCAAATGTGCGACCGGAGATCCGGGCTGACAAATCTGTGTGGCCTGCCCCGTGGCTAGAGACAGCAGGGCACCACCTAGAAGCGACCAGCCGGCAGGGAGAAACGTTGCTGCAGATTCTGTGGAATCCTGCTGGCTGACCTCCAACTGAGCCCCGGGCTGAGTTTGGGATTTCAAACGGGGAAGGAAGTGCTACAGTTCTATCCCCCCACAATAAAAACTCCACCAAGGAAACCAACGGTCACCATCTTGGAGAGCAGAAGTAACCACCGCCACTCTCCAACAGATTGCAACAATAAAACAGTTTTGTGTTACTCAGCTCATCTCCCATACAGCAGGGAATTCACATTAAATCTCTCTTAGGCTTTCCATTGGAGAGATTATCAGAGAGAGCCTGCATAAAGACGTCGGGAAAACTACAGGCACCTGACCTTCAACTTCCCCTCCCATCAGCAGCGAAAACGAAACCTGTCTAGCCAGAGCTGGGAGAGGGGCAAGAGGAAAAAATCAAAACAATAGAGTGCCGGGGTTCCCCATAGACACCATCCACACCCAAGAAACGGCAGGCCCAGAGGACAGTATGAGCTGCCGAGAGGCATCACTCAGGGGAAATCTGGTCTAGCACGAGAAACCAGGACTAGCAGGAGATAACAGGGGACTAGAGGCCAGGCCCGCGTGACTGGGCGGCTGGAGAACGCCCGCCCACTGGTCACAAACAGCCCGCTGCTGGTGCGACTGGGTGGCTGGTGCCCGCCTGCCTATCAGCGACCAATCGCCCGCTGGCTGCACGTGCAACTGGGTGGCTAGAGATCTCCCGCCCACCAGTGACAGCCCACCCGCTGACTGTGTGACTGGACAGCTGGAGACCGCCCGCCCGCCGGCGACCGGGAGTTGAAAACAAACAGAGACAGATCAGTCCCAGCCCATTTTCATTTGAACACCCTGGCAAGGAGCCTGGGGCCCGCCATAGCAGACAGGTGACATCACTGGAGCTCGGCCATCGCAATTCCTTCCAAGCAGAATTCACTTTAGCAGGCATAGTCTACCAACACAAAGGAGAGACAACAGATATATTAAACCAAAACAAATCTATAGAATAGAGCAGAAAAACAGCAATCAAATAGAGATGGAAAACAACGTGAACATCATGAAAAAACAAAGGAAAAAAATGTGTACAAACAATGCAGGACAACTTAATTCTACAGGAGGACCTAGAATCATCAGAAACAGGGATAGGGAAAAAAACTCAAGGCTTACCTAACTCAGATGGAAAGGGATATTAGAGAACACATGAATCAGCAAGTCCTAGCAATAAAAGTATATTTTGAAAATGAATTAAACAAATTCAAATGGCAAAGAACAAGCTTTACCAGGAGATAGAGATCTTAAAAAAAATCAAACAGTAATCCTAGAAATGCAGGAAACTATTAATTAAAACTCAAACGAGAATATTACAAATAGACTAGATCAAATAGAAGTCAGAACATCAGATAATGACGACAACGTTTATCAACTTGAAAATAATATAGTCAACACAGAAAAGATGCTTAAGTCCCAAGAGCAGTCTATTCAAAAGATATGGGATGTCATAAAAAAAAACAAATTTCACAGTCATCGGAATAGAAGAAGCCATAGAGATTCAAACCGAAAGAATGGACAACATATTAAATGAAATAATTCTAGAAAACTTCCCAGAGATGAAAGATGGAATGGATTGCCAAATCCTTGAAGACTACAGGACCCCAAACATTCAAAACCATAATAGACCAACTCCAAGACATATAATTATGAAGATAGCCAAAATACAGAACAAGGAGAGAATATTAAAAGCTACGAGAGAAAGGAGGCGGATTACATTCAGGGGTAAACCAATTAGATTAACGACTGATTTTTCATCACAAACTTTGAAAGTGAGAAGATCCTGGAACAATGTATTTCAAACACTGAAAAATAATGAATTCCAACAAAGAATACTGTATCCAGCAAAATTAAGCTTCAGATTTGACAATAAAATTAAAGTCTTTCACAATGAATAAAAACTAAAAGAATTCACACCCATAACACCAGCACTGCAAAGGATTTTGGGCAAAATACTACAAGAAGAAGAATTGAAAAATAGTGCCCCAAACTAACAGTGGGAGGTATCTCAGTAAAGGGGGAGGAAAATAACCAAAAAGTAAAAACTAGCCAAACTAAAATAAATAAATAAATTAACATGAATGGATGTACAAATCATATTTCAATTGTAACCTTAAATGTTAATGGCCTAAACTCACCATTCAAGAGACATAGGGTAGTAACCTGGATCAAAAAAACAAATCCAACAATATGCTGCTTTCAGGAGACTCATATGATAGGTAAAGACATACACAGGCTGAAAGTAAGAGGTTGGGAAAAATCATACCACTCACAGGGCACACGGAAGCAAGCAGGAGTGGCCAAACTCATATCAAATACAATCAACTTCAAACCTACGTTAATCAAAAGGGATAAAGAAGGACACTATATAACGTTAAAAGGGACCATCCACCAACATAACATAACAATTACCAATTTGTATGCAGCAAACAAATGAGCTGCCACACTCATAAAACAAACTCTTCTCAAGTTCAAGAGTCAAATAGACTACAACATAATAATTATAGGTGACGTCAACAGACCGCTCTCACCATTGGACACATCCTCTAGACAAAAACTGAATAAAGAAACTATAGAACTCAACAGCACAATCAATAACCTAGACTTAACCGACATATATAGAATATATCAACCATCATCAAGTGGATACACCTTCTTATCAGCAGCAGATGGATCCTACACAAAGATAGACCATATATTAGGTCATAGGGCAACTCTTAGTACATATAAAGGCGTGGAGATAATACCATGCACCATATCAGATCATAATGAAATGAAACTGGAAATCAATGATAAAAGAAGGAAGGAAAAATCCTACATCACATGGAAAATGAACAATATTCTACTGAATGATCAATGGGTTACAGAAGACATTAAGGAGGAGACAAAAAAATTCTTAGAGACAAATGACCATACAGACACAACCTACTGTAATCTATGGGACACAATGAAAGCAGTTTTAAGAGGAAAATTCATTTTTTGGAGTTCTTTCCTCAAAAAAAGAAAAAAACAACAACAAATAAATGAACTCACACTACACCTCAAAAACCTAGAAAAGGAAGAGCAAAACAACAGCAAATGTAGTAGACGACATTAAAATAAGAGCAGAAATCAACGAAATTGAAACAAAAAATCATTGAAAAAATTGATAAACTAAAAGTTGTTTCTTTGAAAAAATAAATAAGATTGACAGGCCCTTAGCCATGATAACGAAGAGAAGAAGAGAGAGAACTCAAATTATTAACATAGGGGGTGAAAAATGCAATACCACAACAGACACTACAGAAATATAGTAGATAATTAGAAAGTATTTTGAAACCTTATATTCCAATAAAATAGAAGATAGTGAAGATATCAATAAATTTCTTAAGTCATACGATCTGCCCAGATTGAGTCAGGAAGACACACACAATTTAAACAGACCAATGACAAAGGAAGAAATAGAAGAAGCCATCAAAAGATAACCAACGAAAAAAAGCCCTGGACCGGATGGGTAAACAGCGGAGTTCTACAAAACCTTCAAAGAAGAATTAATACTGATTCTTTTCAAGCTCTTTCAAGAAATAGAAAAAGAAGGAGCTCTTTCAAATTCATTCTATGAGGCCAAAATCACCCTGATCTTGAAATCAGACTAAGACACTTCAAAGAAACAAAACTACAGACCAATATCTCTAATGAACTTGGATACAAAAATTCTCAATAAAATCCTGATGAATCGAATACAAAAGCATATCAAAAAAAATTGTGCACCATGATCAAGTAGGATTCACCCCTGGGATGCAAGGCTGGTTCAATATACGGAAATCAATAAATACTATTCACCACATCAATAGACTTAAAGACAAGAACCATGTGATCATCTCGATAGATGCAGAAAAAAACATTTGACAAAGTACAGCATCCCTTTATGTTCAAAACACTAGAAAAACTAGGGATAACAGGAACTTACCTCAACATTGTAAAAGCTATATATGCTAAACCTCAGGCTAGCATCATCCTAAATGGAGAAAAACTGAAGGGATTGCCTCTAAAATCTGGAACAAGACAGGGATGCCCTCTATCACCACTTCTATTCAATTTAGTTCTTGAAATTCTAGCCAGAGCAATTAGACAATAGAAATTAAAGGCATAAAAATAGGAAAACAAGAACTTAAATTATCACTATTTGTGGATGACATGATAATATATATAACAGACCCAAAAGGGTCTACAAAGAAACTGCTAGAGATAATAAATGAATTAAGCAAAGTGGCAGGATATAAAATCAACACGCATAAATCAAAGGCATTTATGTATATCAGGAGCAAAACTTCTGATATGGAAAGGAGGAAAACCACTCCATTCACAATATCCTCAAAGAAAATAAGATAATTGGAAATCAACCTAACAAAAGAGGTGAAAGATTTATATAATGAAAACTACAGAATCCTAAAGAGAGAGATAGAAGAAGATCTTAGAAGATGGAAAAATGTACCCTGTTCATGGATAGGCAGAACTAACATCATCAAAATGGTGATATTACCCAAAGTTCTCTACAGGTTAAAATGGATGCCAATCAAAATCCCAACGGCATTTCTTGTAGAAATGTTAAAGCAATCATGAAATTCATATGGAAAAACAAAAGACCCAGAATAGCAAAAGCAATTCTAAGCAGGAATTTGAATCTGGAGGTATAGCGATACCAGAGTTCAAACTGTACTAAAAAGCAATAGTTATAAAAGCAGCATGGTACTGGTACCAAAACAGGCAGGTGGATCAGTGGTAGAGAATAGAGGACACAGAAATCAATCCACAAAATTACAACATTCTTATATATGATAAAGAGGCTAAAAGCATATTGGGAGATGGATAGCATCTTCAACAAATGGTGCTGGGAAAATTGGAAATCCATATGCACCAAAATGAAACTGAATCCCTTTCTCTCGCCATGCACAAAAGTTAACTCAAAATGGATCAAGGAGCTAGTGATGAAATCAGAGACACTGCATGTGATAGAAGAAAAAGATGGCTATGATCTACATACTGTGGGGTCGGCTCCAAATTCATTAATAGGACACCCATAGCCCAAGAGTTAATAACAACAATAAACAAATGGGACTTACTTAAACTAAAAAGTTTTTTCTCTGCAAGAGAAACAATAAGAGAGGTAAATAGAGAGTCTACATCCTGGGAACAATTTTTTACCCCTCACACTTCAGATAGAGCTCTAATATCCAGAATATACAAAGAACTCAAAAAATTAAACAATAAGATAACAAATAACCCAATCAACAAATGGGCCAAGGACCTGAACAGACACTTCAGAGAGGAGGACATACAATCAATCAACAAGTACATAAAAAAATGCTCACCATCTGTATCAGTCAGAGAAATGCAAATCAAAACCACCCTAAGATACCATCTTACTCCAGTAAGATTAGCAGCCATTATGAAGTCAAACAACAATAAGTGTTGGCGAGGATGTGGAGAAAAGGGTACACTTGTACACTACTGGTGGTACTGAAAATTGATAAGGCCAATTTGTAAAGCAGTATGGAGATTTCTTGGAAAGCTGGGAATGAATGCACCATTTGACCCAGCTATCACCCTTCTCGGACTAGAGGGTCTTAACAGAGCGTACTATAGGGATACTGCCACATCAATGATCATAGCGCCACAATTCACAATAGCTAGACTGTGGAACCAACCTAGATGTCCTTCAATAGATGAATGGTTAAAAAACTGTGGCATCTATACACAATGGAGTATTACTCAGCACTAAAAAATGGCAAAATCATAGACTTTGCAAGGAAATGGATGGCATTAGAGCAGATTATGCTAAGCTAAGCTAACCAATCCTTAAAAAAATGCCAAATGTCTTCTTTGATATAAAGAGAGCACCTAAGAACAGAACAGGGAGGAAGAGCATGAGAAAAAGATTAACATTAAACAAAGACGAGTGGGGGGATAGAAAGGGGGAGAGAAGGGAAAGCATATGGAAATGGTAGGAGACCCTCAATGTTACACAAAATTACATATAAGAGCTTGTGAGGGGAAATGGGGGGAAAACAATGGAGAGAATTGAACAACAGCAGATGAGGTAGAGAGGAAAGATGGGAGGGGAGGGGAGGGGGATAGTAGGGGATAGAAAAGGTAGCAGAATACAACATCACTATTATGCCATTATGTACAAATGTGAATGTGTAACCAATGTGCTTCTACAATTCGTATTTGGGGAAAAATGGGAGTTCATAACCCAATTGAGTCAAATGTATGAAAGATAATATATCATGAGTTTTGTAATGTTTTGAACAATCAATAAAAATAAATAAATAAATAAAGGTTTAAAATTGAGTGGCAAGAAATCAGCTAAAAAAGTGTTGAGATGCATTCATTTTGCTAAGCAGAAACTTTGTTTTGTGTAGTTGTATCTATCACAAATTTATTTTACCAGAAAACTGGCTTTTGAAAATACACTTAATTGAGATTAAAGGATAATCCACCTACCTTCATGAAAAATTCATAGCATTTCCTATATTTTTCATATTTCAATTTTTGGTAAATATTTTGTCATGGACCAGGTCTAGTCTTAGGCTATTCTTTCAGAATACTGCCTCATCTGATAAGTTGGTACAATGTGTTGGATTGTTCTTTTCATCTTTTATTTAATAGTTTCTAGCTGATAATGTGTATTTTTCATTATCTTTATTTGGACATACATACCCAACGATATCTTTGCATTTTATGTTTTACTGGGAAGAGACTCATCAAAAGCTCTGTATTATATGTATCAACAATCAAACATTTAGAGCATGCAATTATTCTTAATTTTGCATGAAAATATCTTTGTACCATTTACTTATAAAAATTTAGAACTATTAATAATGTCCCTACTGTAATAAGTAACTAATTACCAGAAAAATTAAACAATTCACTTTATATCAATTATGAATATGAAACGTACTAAAATAAGTATTTGGCAATTAATACATAATTGATAGAAATTGAAATCATAAGAAAGCCATTTAAAATGTCAGTGCATATGGTCCTTAAATAATAGGTTGTTCAAAAAAATTTCTCTAATTCATAAGATATAATATGCCATATTACAGCGTAACGTGATAAAAAATATTAAATTATCAATATTGATAATAAAGAATGATACCTTTTTTCTTAAATATGTTTATTTGATTTTCATTGTAAGATGTTAATTCTGGAAGACTTCAGAATTAAGAAAGTCTTGGTGTATATTATTTCTAACAGGCTAATCAAAGTACTTTTAAATATATATGTATATATATATATATATATATATATATATATATATATATATATATATACATAATATATGTAATGCATATGCATGAATATAGACACATATGTATAATAAATGTATTGTAATATATCTATCAGGTGATTATAATTATTAATTTTTTTTAAAAAAAATAGTGACTATAAAAAACAGTCTCAAATTTAAATTTCATAGCATACAACTGTTTGTAATGCCATGAGAGAAAAATAGATATGGAGGAAAAACGAAAAAGGAAGAGAGAGAAGGGGAAAAATGAGGAAGAAACTGAGTAAAGAAGAGGGAGAGGCGTGTTCGATGTTAAGACAAAAGTGGAGCGGCTGGGTTTGTGATTCAGTGTTAACATGTTTGCCTAGTATGTGTGAGGAACTGGGTTCTATTCTCAGCACCACATACAAATAAAGAAAATGAAGATCCATCAACAACTTAAAAAATAAAAAATAAAAAACTAGAAATATTACTAAAATCCCAAGCATTTATGAATGTTAAATAATAAAATATATGTTACATAGCCTTATGTAATTTCTAGACTCCCCAAAAAAGTCATTAAATGTTGGATTATTAGTGCTATAACTAAAAATCCATTGCTCTTTCCTCTACATTCTGTGGCATTCTAGTGCTAAAATAAATTGTAGTATAACACCAAAAAAAAAAAATCCTAATATTTCTACAGTAACTGACCCAGTTTAACATCAATGCAAGTAGATTCCTATGGGACATGATATGTACTTTGAAGTTTATTTTTATTCAACACTGGTACATTTCTATTTCTTGAGTTTATGCACATTATAGGATATATATTTCATCCACACGTTCACAAATTTATAGGCATTTATTTCACTTTCAATCACTTCCTCCTTCAGAAAACATGTATTCCTCCGTTTCTGACTGGTCTTTTCTTGAAACTTCTTTCCAAACACATTATTTTCGATTTCCATTATCACATTTGAAGCAAAACTCACACACCCCTCATAATAAACCATAACCCTAATATTACCATTAGATGTACAACTGGTTGGAATGAATGATTGTATATCAATATAAGATTTCTTACTTAGTTTCAGATATCAATTCAATCCATTATTTAAAGTGGAACCAGTTATATTATTTATTCACAATGTGGTATTTTCATGCATTATCTCTATATTCATAGACACAGGGTACACCTCTTTGTACCCCCAACACTAATTTATACGTCTTCAAAATATTGCTCCCAGAAATGTTGGAAGAAATACCCATGTCACCTGATCTACATATGCATTTTATCACTGAAATATTCTGGACACAAAAAGCAAAGGTCACACTTATGATTGTATCAAAGCTAAATGAAAAGTGAACATGGATTACTAAAAACATCCATGTCCAGGTTGCCTAATGCTCTCAAATGAAAATCCTATTGGTAACTACAAATTAGTTTCTTCCAAAGATTATATATTCAAACTCAACCCTGTTGAAAATGTCTAATCCTCTCATTCACTTTATACTTTGCCTGTTTTTGTAATGTCTCTATTGGTATCTGCTTTTCCACAGTTCATCATTGTGACTAAATCTTCACATGTTCTGAAACTTACATTCACACTCTAATCGAAATCCTATTGCTAAAGAACTTTTGGTCCAAATCCTATATTCACTCTTCTTCTTAAAACCTACCTACTATCTTCCTAATCCTACCGACTATCACTTTTTGACTGGAGGTTCTCTTCTACATTCAATCATCCAGTTACAAGGTCTTATGCCATTGTATATCGATTTCTCTGAGACATTTTTGCAGAATGTAATTCAACGATAGGTATCCCAATCCAGGGCCCAATGATTTCTGGGCTTCAAATCTTACTTAGATTTCTGTTTATGTACATATATTTCACGTCTGTATTCTAATAAATATCACAGGTTCCAATAACATTATTCATCCAGCAGAATGGTTCCTAACCGAAAATGAAAATGTTATTAACCGTAACCATACACTGTTCCCTCAATCTAACTTTACAGAAGAGCAGTGACAGTGTTGGTCTTACAATACAGGAATGCATGGGATCTTCCACCTGCTGAGAACCTCAAAGGTACATGCAGAAATGATCCCTGGAGAAGATATAGGCAGCGATGAAGGACCTGAGAGAGCAAAAGTCATCTCAATGGCAAACAACCTGGTAGAATTAAGGAATGTGTCTGAATCAGCCTCATTCTTCTTAATACAGAGAAGATAGACCAAACCATGCCTGTGTGGAGAGCTGTTCCCTGGTCCCTATGTTTGATATACGATTCGAACTTGTGAAAGTGTCACAGGATGTAGGGGCATCCTCCATCTCATGGGAACCTTGGAGGCAAATGTTAGGACAACGTGGTTTCCAAGGCAGTGACCTCATTCAGTTCCTCAAGGAAGTGACTTCACCTCACTTCCTTGGTGATGGAAGTCTCTGAACTTGGGATCCAGGAAGCCAGGCACCCAGAGCCATAACCCGTCCAAGTCCCAGTGGTCTAACTTGTTTGGATTTACGAAGGACAGAGTCAATATTTCTTGGTACCTACTGATTTGAGGATGGCCAAATGCCAGGAAACCTCTGAAGAGGGTCCTATCCTGATAAAGCAGGTAGTGGATCACCGCTGGCTCCTGACTACTTCACAGAGTTGGCAAAGTAGAGCAGATCTGAGACAGGACAGGCCATTTTGGGAGAACATAGTATGGCCCACCAGTCAGAGGACACTCCGGATATGACAGACCTACTTGGGGGAAGGAGGTGCCTTTGCGGGTGTGGGTGTGGGTTTGTGGTTTTGTCTCATGTTCTGAGAATATGAAAGAAAGGCGGTTTGATTGGATTGTAGTGAACTGTTTCTAGTAAGTCGTTTGACAAGGCGAGTCTTTCTATGTCTGTGTATCCCACTGTGTCCGTGGTTGTCGACATTAGAAAAGAGAATGCATCAGTTGATGTGTTCTGTCTAGTAGAAAGCTTCGCAGCATTCATCCTGCCCAATTGATGAATGGACTGCGGCTTGCCTCATGGATGGGCAACACCTACTATCTGCCTAAGTTCCTGTTTTCTTCCTGAATTCTGGCCACTCTCCCGAATAGGCACATAGTTTTGTGTTTAAGATATGTACCACCTCAAGCTCTGTTAAATGGCCATGTACTGGACAGCTGAAGGGAATGGGAGAATCTCAGAAAACTCAGATATCAGTGTGACCAGGAAAGTCTCAGTGGAGAAACCCTGCTATGGGCCATTCTCTTACTATGTATCTGTTTCCCTGAATGTCAGGAAGTTCTTTGCCTCAGGCCACCCTCATGTGAAGCCTGAAAAAAAGAGTTTTCAAATGAAAATGAATGGGCATCACCTGTGGCTCTTTGCTTAATTTCTTTGCAAAGGGATGTGTCTGAATCACCCTTTGGCCCTGTGTGCGGTTGTGGCTTAGATTCTCAGCCCCTGATGGATCTAAAGAAAGATCCGATGTGTGCATTCAAAACCAAAATTTCAAAAAGATCAGTTATGATGGATGAAGTCTCTTGCCTTTCTTTGTTAGGTTCCTGAACTACATCAAGTGAGAATAGGGATCCTTTGGTTCAAATAAATTTTTGAAAGCCCTGAAGAAGTGCTTGGGTTTTCTTATGACTCCAATTCACATAAAGAATCTATACCTGACAGTCAGTAGGCCTCAAATTGGAGAAGCAGATCAGTATTAACTGCGGTCTTATTTTATCACTCCTGGTTCACATGCAGGGTGTCCAGGCCACCATGACTTTAGGCAAATGAGCGGCAAGGGAGCTTATTTTGGACACTAACCCATACCCTACTAGACTCTGACTAGTAATCCTAACATGATGGAGAATAATAACCCGAACAGAATAGAAATACAAGAAGTTTTGAGGATTCATGTTGTATAGTTGTACTTGCCTTTTGCATTATATAGGGTAGGAGTTATAAATTTAGTCAATTTTTAATTGAAACAGTTCTCCATGTGTTTTTAAAGTTCACAACCATGTGAATTCCTCTCTCCCTTTCTCTGTAGCCTATTCAGAAGATGTATTTTTATATGCACATTTAGAATCCTACCTGGTATCACATGTACATTCTTGAGAGGTTGCTGACTTAGCAGATACAAATTGTCAGAAGAGATCACTCCTCTGAATGCTGTTGGAAGTGAAAATTCAAACTATGGGTGACTTCCTAGTTGAACAACATTATACATAAATCCACGTTTAGTAAAATTAATATTTTTGGCTCTGTGGATTATATATATTTCATGATATATATATATTGCTACATTTTAATGTCTGTTTGAGTGTGTGTGTGTGTGTGTGTGTATAGATAGATAGATAGATAGATAGATATACACTCTCCAGATTTTTGAAAATATGAAACATATGTGTCTTATTATATACTCCCTAAATTCATTCATGTACATGTATGTGGATTTATAATCAACTTTTCACAAGATTATTTTCAAAAATATTCATCCACCTGAAATACATATTTGTTTCCTAGTACTAAAAACAAACTTCAGTGAATGGTGCATACAAATCCAAATATTTCTACAGTAACTGTCCCAGTTTAACATCAATGCTTGTAGATTCCTATGGGACATGATGTGTATTTTGACGTTCATTTTTTAACAAAACTGGTACATTATTATTTCTTCAGTTTATGCACATCATAGGATATATATTTCATTAACAAGTTCACAAATTTATAGGCATTTGTTTCGCTTTCAATAACTTCCTTATTCAAAACTCTTGTATTCCTCCAGGTTTCTTGTCTGGTCTCTTCATGAGACTTCTTTCCAAACTCATTATTTCTGAAATCCATAATCACCTTTGAAACAAAATTCACACACTCTTTATGATAATCCATAAGCCTAATATTAAAATAAGATGGATACCTGGTTGGATTGAATGATTGCATATCAATATAAGATTTCCTGTATATTTTCAGATATCAATTCAATCCATTATTTAAATTTAGAACTTGTTACATTGTTTAATCAAAGTTTTGTCTATTCATGCATTATCTCTATATTCCTAGACACAGGGTACACCCATTTGTAACGCCAGTACTAATTTATATATCTTCAAAATATTGCTCCCAGAAACGGTGGAATAAATACTTATGTCATCTGATCTACATATACATTTTATCACAGTAATTTTCTGGACACAAAAAGCAAAGTTCACACTTATGATTTTACCAAAGCCTTAATGGAAAGTGAGTATGCATTACTAAAAACATCCATGTCCAGGTTGCCTAACGCTCTCAAATGTAAATCCTATTGGTCACTACATATTTGTTTCTTCCTAAGATTATATATTTTACCTCAAGCCTGTTGAAAATGTCTAATCCTATCAATCACTTTATCATTTGCCTGATTTACTAATGTCTCTATTAATATCTGCTTTCCTACATATTTTCCACAGTTTATCATTGTGACTGACTCTTCACATGTGCTCACATTTTCATTCACTCTCTACCCGAAACCCTATTGCTAAAGAACTTTTGGTTTAAATCCTACACTCTCTCTGCTTTCTAAACCTACTGACTATCTTTCAAATAATACCGAGTATCCCTTTTTGACTAGAAGTTCTCTTCGACATTCCATCATCCAAGGTACAAGGTCCTATGCCATTGTACATCGATTTATCTGAGACATCTCTGCAGAACATAATTCAAAGCTAAGTATCCCAATCAAGGGCCCAATACCCTTCTGGGCTTCAAATCTTACCTAGATTTCTGTTTTCATTCTAATATTTCACTTTTACATTCTTGTAAATATTACAGGTTCCCAATACAATTATTCATCCTGCAGAATGATTCTTAACCCAAATCGAACCTTTTATTAACCCTAACCATACACTCTTCCCTCAATCTAAGTTTACAGAAGAGCAGGGACAGAGTTGTTTTTACAATACAGGAATGTAGGTCATCTTAAACCTGCTGAGAACCTCAAAGGTCCATGCAGAAATGATACCTGGAGAAGATGTAGGCAGCTATGAAGGAGTTGAGAGAGCAAAAGTCACCTTGCATGGCAAACCACCTGGTCAGGATGAAGGGTCGTGTCTGAATCAGTCTCTCTATTCTAAATGTAGAGAAGGTGGACCAAACCAGGCCTTTGTTGAGAGATGTTCCCGGGTGCCTATGGTTGATATACCATTCTAACTTGCGAAAGTGTCACAGGAAGTAGGGGCAGCCTCTATCTCATGGGACCCTTGGAACCAACTGTTAGGACAAAGTGGTTGCCAAGGGAGTGAACTCATTCAGTTCTTGAAGGAAGTGTCCTACCTCACTTCCTTGGTATTGGAACTCTCTGAAATTGGGATCCAAAATGCCAGACACCCAGAGCCAGTCCCAGTCCCACTCCCACTGGGCTCAGTTGTTTGGATTTACCAAGGACAGAGTCAGTCTTTCTTGGTACCTACTGCTGAGAGAATGGCCAAATGCCAGGACAGATATGAAGAGGGTCTTTCCTGAGAAAGCAGGTAGTGGCTCACCACTGGATCCTGACAACTTCACAGAGTTGGCCAAGGCAACCAGAACTGAGACAGGACTGGCCATTTCGGGGAACATAGTTTGGCTCAACAGACAGAGGACACACTGGAGAGTCAGAGACTTACTTGTGGGAAGGAGATGCCTTTGTGGGTGTGGGTGTGAGTTTGTGGTTTTGTCTCATGTTCTGAAAATAGGTAGGAAAGGTGGTTTGTTTGGTTTGGAATGGACTGTTTCTAGTAAATCGTTTGACAAGGTGAGTGATTCTAGTTCGGTGTATCCCACTGTGTACGTGGTTTTGGACATTAAAAAACAGAATGCACCAATGGATGCATCCTGTCTAGTAGAAAGCTTCCCAGCATTCATCCTGCTCAACTGATGGATGGACTGCGGTGTGTCTTATGGATGGGGAACACCTACTATCTTCCTAAGTTCCTGTTTTCTTCCTGAATTCTGGCCACTCTCCAGAATAGGCTCATGGTTTTGTGTCCAAGATATATACCACCTCCAAGCTCTGTGCCATGGCCATGTACTGGACAGCTGAATGGAATGGGAGAATCACAGAAAACTCAGATATCAGTGTGACCAGGAAAGTCTCAGTGGAGAAATCCTGCTTTGGCCATTCTCTTACCTATATTTCTGTTGCCCTGAATGTCAGGAAGTTCTTTCCCTCAGCCCACCCCTTTGTTAAGCCTGAAGAAAACAGTTTTCAAATGGAAATGAAAGGGCATCACCTGTGGCTCTTTGCTTAATTTCTTTGTAAAGGGATGTGTCTGAATCAGCCTCTTGGCCCTGTGTGCGGTTGTGGCTTAGATTCTCAGCACCTCATGGATCTAAAGAAAGATCCCATGTGTGCATCCATAACCAAAATGGCAAAAAGATCTGTTATGGTGAATGAAGTCTCTTGCGTTCCTTTGTTAGGTTTCTGACCTACATCAAGTGAGAATAGGAATCCTTTGGTTCAAATGAATTCTTCAATGCCCTGAAGAAGTGGTTGTGTTTTCTCATGACTCCAAATCACATAAAGAATTGTTACCTGACACTCAGTAGGCCTCAAATTGGAGAAGCAGAGCTGTATTAACTGCAGTCCTATTTTATCACTCCTGGTTCACATGCAGGGTGTCCAGGCCACCATGACTTTAGGCAAATGAGGGGCAAGGGAGCTTATTTTGGACACTAACCCATACCCTACTAGACTCTGACTACTAATCCTAATATGATGGAGATTAATAACCCAATCAAAATAGAAATACAAGCAGTTCAGAGGAGTCATGTTGTATAGTTGGACTTGCCTTTTGCATTATATAGGGTAGGAGTTATAAATCTAGTCAATTTTTAATTAAAATAGTTCTCCATGTGTTTTTAAAGTTAACAAATATGTGAATTCCTCTCTCCCTTTTTGTGTAGCCTATTCAGCACATGTATTTTTATATGCACATATAGAATCCTACCTGGTATCACATGTTCATACTTGAGGGGTTTCTGACTTGGCAGATACTGCCGCGGTCCGGTTGGAGCAAAATAACCGGGGGGTGGGGGTTATGAATAACATGTGTATGTTGATATAGCAGGAGTGGAAGCCATTTATTGTAGGACAATAGAGGTATTTATACATTCCACCCAGGTTATCTAATTAACATAAACTAGATACTGCAGTCAACCAATCAGGAATCTCCACACTTAATGGCTCGGCTTTTGTTACATCTCAAACCACTCCCTCTGGCATTTTGCCAGGCATCATCCAGACTTGTTTACACACTCTAACATTCCCCTGGCAAAATGCCAGGTGTTATTTTGACATGTTTACAGACTCTAACATTTCCCCCTTTTATTTAATTTAAATAAAGACCACAGTGGTTTTTACAGAAACACCATAAATAACCTGCTACAAACAGAAAGGGAGGATACAAAATGTCACAATACAAGCCAATTGATGAAGCACTTGGAGAAATAATACCAGCAATGACACTGTTAGCAAAGACACCGAGTTAAAATTTGTTATAGATTACAGTTTGTTGTCTCAGTCCAGGTAAAGCAGTGTCTCAATAGATTAACTCACAGTTCAGGTAAACCACAGTCCAGGTATGTTCTGCAGGCAGCTAGCTTAAATCACAGTCCTGGTAAGTTCTGCAGGCAGCTAGCTTAAATCACAGTCCATGTAAATTCTGCAGGCAGCTAGCTTAAATCACAGCCCAGGAAAGTTCTGAAGGCAGCTAGCTTGATCCAAAGTCTCCTCCGTTTCTCAGCCGAAGTCTCCTCCGGTTTTCAGCAACACTGGAAATTCTTCCACCCTTGTCCTCACCGGCACTGGGATGAAGGCAGGAACTCCTACCACTGGCTAAAGAAAATCCTATAGTATTCCACCAGGTGCTAAGAAAACAACCTTCTGAAAAATTTAGTACATTATCTCAAGGTTTTTTACATTTGAAAAAAGCCTTAATAGTGCTTATTATTTATTATCTTCCGGGTGTGGGAGAACCATTGTAGCTTAGTTATTGGCATTGAAAATGACCAAACATCAGGGAGCCAGTAGCATCTATGGCTGGCTGTAGCATCCTGGGCAGCCACAGATGGCCCTGGGGAGTGTCCAGGACTCAAACTGCCACGGGGCCCCGCTCCCCAGGCTGGGGGCGGGGAATTGCCGGCTGCCACTGCTTGAAAAGCCCTTGCTGCACAGTGACTGGCTTGAGCATGTGGCAGCCGAGGCGCCTATTCACACACACTCCGGAAACGAAAAGTATTCAGTAACAGCCTTTTGCTGAAACTTTTTTCCTGATAATCCTTCTTCTTCTTAACTTTCTTTTTCTTTCTGATTAGACTTCCTGGGCTTCCATCAACACATGCCCTAATTGCACTTGTTTCCACTGGGGTGCCTCTTTCCATTATCAATTTACTTCTCACCCCTTCCTTATTTTCATCACAAAGACAATACAATACACTGAGATAAAACAAGACACAATCATACTGTATCAATCTTCTCCATTTTTTGAAATGACCGTTTTTCCTCTCCCCCTATCTGCCTAGGGATGAGCAGATTTGCTCCCATCCTATCTATGGATGGGCAGCTTTTATTCGTCACTTACCCCCAAGTGTCCCAGGGCTCCCTGTATGGGCCACCATCTGCAGCAGTCCCACTGCAGCAAAATAACCGGGGCAGGGGGTGATGAATAACTAGTGTATGTTGATACAGTAGGAAAGGCGTGATAGGTAGGAAAGGCTATTTGTTTGGTATTGAGTGGACTGTTTCTAGTAAGTTGTTTGACAAGGCAAGTGTTTCTATATCTGTGTATCCCACTGTATCTCTGGTTGTAGACATTAGAAAAGATAATGCATCAATGGATTTGTCCTCTCCAGGAGAAAGTTTAACAGCATTCATCCTGCCCAATTTATGAAAGGACTGTGGCTTGCCTTATGGATGGGCAACACCTACAATATTCCTAAGTTCCTGTACTCTTCCTGAATTCTGGCCACTCTCCACAACAGGCTCATGGTTTTGAGTCCAAGATATGTACCACCTCCAAGCTCTGTGACATGGCCATGTACTGGATAGCTGAAGGGAATGGCGAGCATCTCAGAAAACTCAGATAACAGTGTGACCAGTAAAATCTCAGTGGAGAAACCCTGCTTTGGGCCTTTTCTTACATAATGTTCTGTTGCCCTGAATGTCAGGAAGGTCTTTGCCTCAGGCCAACCCTTTGTGAAGCCTGAAGAAAACAGTTATCAAATGGAAATGAATGGGCATCACCTGTGGCTCTTTGCTTAATTTCTTCCAAAAGGGATGTGTCTGAATCAGCCTCTTGGCCCTGTGTGAGGCTGTGGCTTAGATTCTCAGCACCTGATGGATCTAAAGAAACATTCCTTTTGTGCTTCCAAAACCAAAATGGCCAAAAGGGCAGTCATTGTGGTTGAAGTCCCTCGCCTTCCTCTGTAAGGTTTCTGACCTACATCAAGTGAGAAGAGGGATCCATTGGGTCAAATGAGTTCTTCAAAACCCTGCAGAGGCTAGCCCGTAATTGCTTGGGTTTTCTCATGACTCCAATTCACATAAAAAATCTATACCAAACAGTCAGTAGGCCTCATATTGGAGAAGCTGGGCAGTACAAATGGCAGGCATATTTGATCACTACTGGTTCACAGGAAGGGTGTCCAGGCCACCCTGATTTTAGGCAAATGAGGGGTAAGGGAGCTTATTTTGGACACTGTCGTGAGCTTTGCCCCTCATGGAAAACCCCAGCCAGAGGTTATGATGAGTGTCTATATGGAAGAAGATGAGGGCCATGTGGGAGTGTTTTGGTTTTAATTGTGGTCATTTGTGTGGTGGTTGAAATAGATGACTGGGTCCACCTGGGCTTGAAGTCTGGTGTGATTCCCCTTACAGACTGAGTTCTGAAACTGACCTCAGAGAAATATTGCCATGAGTTCTCTTGGGATTTTAGGAGGCCATGCATTAGAGTCGCCCTTGGAAACTGAGATCAAGTCCCAGGGTGGCTTTCCACAGAGCATCGGGAATCTCAGCCAGGATATCACATGATTTTATTATGAAAGACTTGGCAGCCATAGATGAGATTCAAAACAAACATGGATCTCACACTCTAGACCTCAATGGGCCTGGGTTCATGTGATCTTTTGGCCACTCTTTGGGAAGCCTTGACTGTGAGAATTCTCCAGACCTTTCATTGAAATGAGCTTCCATACCATTTAATGGTTCTTGAAAGAATTGAAACCTACAGTGCCTCCAACTTCATCCGTGAAAAATGCTAGATAAATACCAAGAAATTTTTGAAATTCCCATAACCAGGTGTCAGAGGAGAACATTTGGATGTCCTGTTGCTGATCAGGAGTGTTCCAGACAGTGGTTTGATTGACTGGGTTTCATGAAAATGGTGTAGAACTGAAATGCCAGTATGTTGGAGCCTGCTGAGTATTGGGCCCAGAACTGTGGTGTGCAGGTGTGGGATAAAACATTTGTGTTGGGGCCATTTGGATCTACCATTGACTTCCAAATGGCTTGTGACTGACATGGTGCAGCCAGCAGACCCTTATATGTAAAGGCATCTTGTTATATGGAGAGGTTTCAGGGCAATGTTACGAATCAGGTTGCTATCTTCAAGTGGGCAAGCTATGTGGGATAGAATCCTGGTTGGTGCATTCTCTTGCAGACTCTGACCGACCACACGTGACAGAACTACCTTCATCACTGTGTCCCAGTTGAACTTCTTGTATTTCGTAGAGCAAATACCAAACTCCCAGTGCAGCAGCAAGAAACACCATGAATAGTGGAGGATGACTAAATGGGTACACAGTCCACACAGGGAGACACTTAGCCTTCAGTGGCCACAGTTTACCTACAAAGAGAGAATTAAGCACTTTGCCTCATTTTCATTGGAAAATAAGAAACCAATTTCTTCAGGTCACATAGATGCAGAGCCAGCTTTGATGGTCTCACAACAAAGGAAGCTAAAGCTCCTGAAAACAACATATATTTCAAGTGCCCAACCTCAGAGGCAGTTTCTCAAAAAGTCGTTAGGCCAGCAGAGCTCCATGTTTGTGGAGTGTTTACCTGTTAGACAAGGATGCAAGAAAAAACCACTGACTCCAATTAAAATCAAATTAAACTAAGCTTATTATTTTCACCAGCCAGGCTAACTCTCCCTCCCAAAACGGCCGGAACAAGACAGCAACCCCAACTTACCTACAGCCCAGCTTTAAAGCCCAGAAAGTTACACAAAAGGGGGGTTAGAGATAACAGAACTCGGACAAGCATCACACTAATGGTAGTTTATATATATATATTTTTTTTTTTTGCTGGCCCCAACATCAGAATTTGTGAGGACCATTAGACCCTCAGAGATGGTCATTGTCTGTCCAGGAAAGGCCAATATTTATGATGTGTCGCTAATGTTTCACAGAGTGCTGCTATCTGGTCAGAGAGCCAGACATGGGTGAGTTCAAGGCATGGGCAGGCATTCCAAGCAGGTTCAGAATTTGCAGTAATTTATAGTAAAGCCAAAATTATCTTATCATGGCTTTGTAGCAAGATGGCTCCCAATTTTAATAAAAGATCAGGTTGGGCCTATCATTCCCCCCTTTTCTTATGTGTTCCTTTCAAATCTTTGATAGATTAAGGGAAGTGCACTGAGGAAATTTAAATCCCTCAGGTAACAGTCTCCAAATTTCTAGAACTCACCCAAAACGGGTCTCCCTGATTTTACCTGACTTAATTAATTACGTATATTGATAGTCTATTTATTTTTGGCTCCATTGTTGTAAGAAGGGAGGCCTCACGCATTTTGGATTCTTCTGCGCTGAGAGAGGGTGACATAAGGGTCATGGCATGAGGGACATGAGTTGCCTTTTAGAATTTAGTTGAGGGACATGAGTTGCCTTTTAGATTTCAGCTTGGTTTGAAGTCTGGTTGGGGAAGAACAGGTTGTAAAGTCATCTGGGAATGGGTTCTTCTATGAGAGTAACAAAAACCATGAGTAATGAATAAATGTTGCAGCAGCTGGAACATGTCACCGTATAGAAGTTCCCTCACCATTCTTTAATATCCTCAGTTATCAGGACTGTCAACTTAATATTTAATTTTTTGTTTTACAGTTGTCCCTCCCCATAAGATACAGTTTATTAATTTAATGTCATCTGATCTTGCAAAATCCTTTTTCTAGTATGACCTCTGTGTCTAATAGAGAAACCTTTAATTCTGTTACTCAGGGCTGGATAATCGTACTAGCAAACACCAAGCCTACCTCTGTAGGTTAGGAATATCTGTAGGCCCTAAACTAAATTTTCTGCCTCTGGCAGCTCCTCTTAATAATCTCTTTTTATAGTTATCAGGCATTCCTGTCTGAGAATCCTTCTTTGTAACCTCCAGTCTTACTTATTTTGGGAGGCTAACATAAAGTGTATACCTTAAAATATTAATATTTGTTTTCTTGGCCGATTCATTTAACTTTAATTTTAAATCCTAATCTTAAACATCCAGCAAATAAATTTTAACAGCCTTATATTGAGAGTACTGGGCTTTAATATCTATAACTTAATTATTATTTATCTTTTCATTAATTGGGATATGTATTATTCTGTCTGTCTTGTAGGTGATGACTTATTATCTTAAATTAACCCATGTTGTGTTATTAAAGCAACACTTCTGTAAAAGACTAACAGGGAATCTTTAGATCACTTATAAGCAAATTAAAAATAAAATTTTTTAACAAGAGTAAAAATACTTAGTTTCTGTAATAGCTACCCTGAATTTTTTGGCTGAGTTATACATTATAGGCCCTGTTTGAGATCCTAGTAATCTTCACAGAAAAACAAAAGAACTTTTGAACATAACTTTAAATGAAATAAAATCTGACCTACTCCTTTTGTAGTCATTCTCACATGTAGTAAGATGGGACACAGAGCCTTATCTCAGGTAAGGCAGGCCTCTTTATAAATATTAAGTGTTTTAGTTCTAAAGCTGATCATTGTTTTTTAAATATCATTTTACAAAGTTTACATAAATTGTTTGAGGTCACATGAACATTATCTAACATCATATGACATCACATTTAAAACATGGATTAAAGAAAGGCTGAAAGATTTTAACCTTTACATATATTAGGCTCTGATTAACTTAAAAATACATTTAAATTGTTCCCCAATGAAAAAAGTAACATAAAACTTTACATATCTTATTGATAACAGGTAAATAAATCCCCAGTACATTTTTTTTACCATACAACTTCAGAATACCAGCTTGATATAATGCTCTTTAAATGTTTCTAACTTACAGACTTGTATACCTGGAAGATATGAGCACATTAATAGCATCAAAATTACATTGATATTTCTAGATTAACCAAGTTTAGCTTTTAAAGAAATGGCAGTAGAGTGCTCTAAAATAACAGTTCTTATTTAATCAGTTGTTTAATTTTTATGGTTGCTTGCTCTAGAAAAAATAAAACTTAATAAACACAATGTTATGGGTAAACTTATGTTTTCAGAAATTTTTGTCTCTTTAACACATGACTGATTTTTACAATCTGATACAGACCTTAGTAAATCAATCGGGTATCTAACAAATGTACTCAAGAATGAGAAATTCCACATCAAATTTACTTTACTTATTTATTAAAATATTAGACAAATGTATTGAAGAGTGTAAACCATTTTTTTGTTGAAGGAAAAGTCCTAGAATCAAGGCATTTTAGACATTTTGTAGATATTAATATTTTATTAGATTTTTGAACACCTATAAAAACTTGTAAGCTTAAATTTAAAAACATTTATTTTTATCTGTTTATCCAATTTAAATTGAACAATTTTAATCACGTGAATTAAAGATCTTTGGATCCACTTTTTTTAAATTAATTTTTATTGTAGGTTGTTCAAAACATTACATAGTTCTTGATATATTATATTTCACACTTGATTCAAGTGGGATATGAACTCCCGTTTTTACCCCATATACAGATTGCAGAATCACATCAGTTGCACAACCATTGATTTACATATTGCCATTCTGGTGTCTGTTGTATTCTGCTGCCTTTCCTATCCTCTACTATCCCCACTCCCCCATCCCCTCCCCTCTTCTCTCTCTACCCCCTCTATTGTAATTCATTTCTCCCCCCTCATATTTTTCCTCCTTTCCCCTCACTTCCTCTTGTATGTAATTTTGTATACCCCTGAGGGTCTCCTTCCATTTACAGGAAATTTCCCTTCTCTCTCCCTTTCCCACCCACCTCTCATCCCTGTTTAATGTTAATCTTCTTCTCATGCTCTTCGTCCCTACTCTGTTCTTAGTTACTCTCCTTATATCAAAGAAGACATTTGCCATTTGTTTTTGAGGGATTGGCTAGCTTCACTTAGCATAATCTGCTCTAATGCCATCCATTTCTCTCCAAATTCTATGATTTTGTCATTTCTTAATGCAGAGTAATACTCCATTGTGTAAAAATGCCACATATTTTTTATCCATTCGTCTATTGAATGGCATCTAGGTTTTGCTTCCACAGTCTTGCTATTGTGAATTGTGCTGCTATGAACATGGATGTAGCAGTGTCCCTATAGTGTGCTCTTTTTAGGTCTTTAGGGAATAGACCGAGTAGGGGAATAGCTGGATCAAATGGTGGTTTTATTCCCAGCTTTCCAAGAAATCTCCATACTGCTTTCCAAATTGGCCGCACCAATTTGCAGTCCCACCAGCAATGTACAAGAGTACCCTTTTCCCAACATCCTCACCAGCACTTGTTGTTGTTTGACTTCCTAATGGCTGCTAATCTTACTGGAGTGAGATGGTATCTTAGGGTGGTTTTGATTTGCATTTCTCTGACTGCTAGAGATGGTGAGCATTTTTTCATATACTTGTTGATTGATTGTATGTCCTCCTCTGAGAAATTTCTATTCAGGCCCTTGGCCCATTTGTTGATTGGGTTATTTGTTATCTTATTGTCTAATTTTTTGAGTTCTTTGTATATTCTGGATATTAGGGCTCTGTGTGAAGTGTGAGGAGTAAAGATTTGTTCCCAGGACGTAGGATCCCTATTTACCTCTCTTATTCTTTCTTTTGCTGAGAAAAAACTTTTTAGTTTGAGTAAGTCCCATTTGTTGATTCTAGTTATTAACACTTGTGCTATGGGTGTCCTATTGAGGAATTTGGAGCCCAACCCCACAGTATGTAGATCATAGCCAACTTTTTCTTCTATCAGACGCCATGTCTCTGATTTGATATCAAGTTCCTTGATCCACTTTGAGTTAACTTTTGTGCATGGCAAGAGAAAGGGATTCAGTTTCATTTTGTTGCATATGGATTTCCAGTTTTCCCAACACCATTTGTTGAAGATGCTATCCTTCTTCAATTGCATGCTTTTAGCCCCTTTATCGAATATAAGATAGTTGTAGTTTTGTGGATTGGTTTCTGTGTCCTCTATTCTGTACCATTGGTCCACCCACCTGTTTTGGTACCAGTACCCTGCTGTTTTTGTTACTATTGCTCTATAGTATAGTTTGAAGTCTGGTATAGCTATCCCACCTGATTCACACTTCCTGCTTAGCATTGTTTTTGCTATTCTGGGTCTTTTATTTTTCCATATGAATTTCATGATTGCTTTCTCTATTTCTACAAGAAATGCCATTGGGATTTTGATTGGCATTGCATTAAACCTATAGAGAACTTTTGGTAATATCGCCATTTTGATGATGTTAGTTCTACCTATCCATGAACAGGGTATATTTTTCCATCTTCTAAGATCTTCTTATATTTCTCTCTTTAGGTTTCTGTAGTTTTCATTTTATAAGTCTTTCACCTCTTTTGTTAGGTTGATTCCCAAGTATTTTATTTTATTTGAGGATATTGTGAATGGGGTGGTTGTCCTCATTTCCATTTCAGAGGATTTGTGGCTCATATACAGGAATGTCTTTGATTTATGTGTGTTGATATTATATCCTGCCACTTTGCTGAATTCATTTATTAGCTCTAGTAGTTTCTTTGTAGACCCTTTTGGGTCTGCTAGGTATAGAATCATGTCATCTGCAAATAGTGATAATTTGAGTTCTTTTCCTATTTTTATGCCTTTAATTTTTTTCGTCTGTCTAATTGCTCTGGCCAGTGATTCGAGAACTATGTTGAACCGAAGTGGTGAGAGAGGGCATCCCTTAAAATTTGTTTTTATGAGTGCTTTTTTTATTATGAGCGCTCCTTATATATGTTAATTTCTGTATCATATATATGATTAAGAATATATATATATATATATAGACATACAACAAATAACAAAAGTGTGCACACATAATAATAGTAAAGGCCTTGTAGCTTTTAGCAGGTGAAATCTCCATTGCCATGTTTTAAAAACTCCACAGTTGGTCAAAGATAGAACTGATCAGAAAAACATTAACCTAGGTCTGTAGGATCAAAATTATGAGTTAGAAAAATTAAAGGATCTAAGGAAAAAAATAAGAGTCCTAGAAAAAATATCTGACCAGTAATTAGTAAATACCATACTATTTACTTTTTTTTTCCTTAAGCCTCATATCAGTCTCCTACTGATCTTGCAGGCTTCTTTCATTTGCATTTCAATCTAAGTCCTGGCTGAGGTCTGGAAGGAGCAGGAAAAAACTGCTATTCTGAGCAGACACCTCAGGCCTAACGCATTTTAACCATAATTTTCCAGATAGGATGTTGAAAATTTTGATACAAGCTTAAGACAAAATTTACAAAATTTTATATCTTTACATCTTGTGTTGTCAACAGATACCATACTATGATTTACTATCCTTGTCCAAATTAATGCACTGGTACACACAGTGACATTTTCCCAGGCTACCCAATTAAAAATTGGTGAAAAAAAAAAAAAGACTGAATGATTGGAAAATTTCTTGCCAACTTGGAAGTAGAGTTCTTTAGTTTTCCATCCTAAGTATTTAAGTTCTCTGGCATGAATTATCTGAAATCATAAACTAAACAATTATCTCAATCTGACTTTTAACGGCAAGATTCTGCAATGCTTCAAAAACCCAATAAGCTACCAGATTGTTACAATAAAACATCATCATTTAGACACACATTCAGGTAAAATCATTCCCAAGAAACAATATATAATATCAACACATTATTGCACATGTCTTAAAGTGCCAGAAACAAAGACACACGACAGACAGAAAGGAGCTCCAGACTATGACTGACAGATAGAAGCCTTTAAAACAGAGCAGATAAGAGAAAAATCTCCTACACCAGTTGCACCACAGATGTCCCCACAAGGGGACCAGATGTTTTCACAGAGGAGCATCGTGAAATGTAAAATCAAGGGTCTCCATAGTGACTTTTCTGCATTTAGTGTCCCCTTTTTTTCCCTCTTTTTTAAGATGACAGAGGTGGCATTATCGTTAAATGGCAGGGAAAGACCTAGGGAATTCTCTGAAAAAATAAGGCTTCAGCAGCTGCTGGGAGTCCCTCAGTCCCTCCTTTTACTTACAGGATTTGCTCCTCTGTTTCAGTTCCACCACAAGCATGCTCCATCTCCTAACATTTCTGTAGTCAGCTCTCAAAAAGTTCCAGGGTGCGGGTGGGTTATCAAAATTTGTAACTTAAAGTTGGGTTCCTGAACTTGAAGCCAATTAATGCCAATTTAAAAATGAGGACAGGGTTTTGAGAAAAAGAAAAACGAAGGTTTATTGCTTTGCTAACAAAGATAAACACAGGGACTCTGCCAAAAGGTTGTGACTCTCTTTATCTGGAGGGACAAGGGATTTTAAAGGAGTTTCACTTATTAACCTGGGAGATACTCAGTTCTTAGGTCCCCCGCAGGCACTGCCCTCTGCAGTGAGTGTGCTCCAGGCAGCCAGCTAGGGGCTTCTATCATACTGCTTAACAAACGGGTGTAAAGTTCAATGCAGTTCCTTTAAACTCAGTCCAAAGGGTGTCAGGCTTACTTGCTTTATTTTCATGTCCGATATCCTTAAGTTTTCACCACAGAAATCACACAACAAAATGCATAAAAACAAACAAACAAAAAACATGTAGAACACAGAACAAAACAACAACAACAACAAAAAAAAAAAAACAGAAATCCGGCGCCGAAACAGGAAAACAGAGGAGCAATGCAATGTCTTCCTAAAGCTCCCCGTAGGAGCGCATGCGTGCCCGTTGGCACCTCTCTACCCTTCCAGATGAATTCCCTAGAGAACAGAACAGATGACAGAATGATTCTTGTTACTGTCCCAGACAGGAGTATATGTGAGCCTCCTCAGTCCACCTCTCTGTCATCAGAAGAGATCTCCCTTAACCGGATATCAGATGTTATAAAGGCACCAATTACCTATGGATGCCTCCTCCACCAGGTGCTTGCTAATAGTTTTAATGCGGTGGTTCACTGCAGTGCTCCCTGAACTGAAGGCTAACTCCAAGGCCTTGGACCATCTCAAGTTGCACAAACCCTAGAGTTGCTCTCAAGCTTGGAGCCCTGGAAGGAAGGCCAACTTCAGAATTTACAGCAGTCTGGTCTTGTGATCTTGTCTGGCAGGGTCATCTCACTGGGGAACTCCAAAATATTAGACCAGGAACGCATGTAAAGACCACTGACTCCTAGTAAAATCAAATTAAGGCAAGCTAATTATTTCAAAGGGAAAGGCTACCTCTCCCTCCCAAAATGGCGGGAGCAAGACAGCAAACCCACCTTTCCTATAGCCCAGCTATATAGCCCAGAAAGATGCACAAAAAGGGGGTTACAGATAACAGAACTTTAACAAGCATCACACTAACGGTAGTTTACATTTTTTTTTTAAGCTCACCCCAACATCAGAAATTATGAGGACCATTAGAGCCTCAGAGACTCGTTGTCTGGCCAGGGAAAGAAAATATTTATGAGGTGTCACTAAAGTTTCAGAGAGGGCTGCAATCTGGTCAGAGAGCCAGGCATGGGTGAGTTTAAGGCATGGGCAAACATTCAAGCAGGTTCAGAATTTGCAGTAATTTATAATAAATCCAAAATTATCTTTTCATGGCTTTCTGGCAAGTGGGCTCCCAATTTTAATAAATGATCAGGTTGGGTCTATCAACCCTGTCCCTTACTTTTGGAAACTCCCCTTCCACATCCAAGCTTGTGAACTCCTGAGCATTTTCCATTCCAGATATGTATTCACAGATTTTCTAACTCTTCTCCTCTAATTGTGTATTACTTGGGGCGAATGTAATGTCAAGGCATTGTTCTGGATGAGAATGGGAAGATTTTTTGCATACACATTGGATTCATTATCTAATTTTTCATTCGAAATACTTAATCCCTGACACTAAAACCTACCCTACTGGACTCTGACTACTAATGCAAATATGATGGAGATAAATTACCCCAACAAAATAGAAATACAAGCAGTTCAGAGGAGGCATGGTGCATAGTTGGACTTGCCTTTTGCATTATGTAGTGTAGGAGTTATAAATCTAGCAAATTTTCAATTTAAATAGTTCTCCATGTGTTTGAAAGTTAACAAATATTTGAATTCCTGTCTCCCTTTCTCTGTAGCCTATTCAGCACATGTATTTTTATATGCACATATCAAATCCGACCTGGTACCACACGTACATTCTTGTGAGGTGGATGAATTGGCAGATACAATTTGTGAGAATAGATCACTCATTCTAAACGCTGTTGGAACTGAAAATTCAACCTATGGGTGAGCTTCCTAGTTGAACAACATTATACATAAACCCATGTTCAGTAAAATGAATATTTTTGGATCTGTGGATGATATATATTTCATGATTAATTTAGATTGCCATATATATTGCTACTTTTTAATGTCTCTGTGTGTGTTATATATATATATATATATATATATATATATATATATATATATACTCTCCAGATTTTTCAAAATATGAAATATATGTGTCTTATTATACACTCCCTAAATTCATTCATATTCATATATGTGGATTTATGATCAACTTTTCACAAGATTATTATCAGAAATATTCATCCACCTGAAATACATATTTGTTTCCTAGTACTGAAAACAAACTTCAGTGAATGGTGCACACAAATCCTAATATTTCTACAGTAACTCACCCAGTTTAACATCAATGCGTATAGATTCCTATGGGACATGAAGTGTATTTTGACGTTCATTTTTATTCAACTCTGGTAGATTACTATTTCTTCAGTTAATGCACATCATAGGATAAATATTTCATCCACAATTTATCAAATTGATAGGCATTTGTTTCACTTTCAATCACTTCCTGATTCAGAACACATGTATTCCTTAATGTTTCTTGACTGCTCGTTTCATGAGACTTCTTTCCAAACACATTATTTTCAATTTCCATTATCGCTTTGAAGCAAATCTCACACACCCGTCTTGATAAACCATTAAAGTAATATTACCATTATATGTATAATTGGTTGGAATTAATGATTGTATATCAATATAAGATTTTCTGCATATTTTCAGATATAAATTCAATCGATTATTTAAAGTGTAATCAGTTATATTATTTATTCACAGTATGGTCTCTTCATGCATTATCTCTACATACATAGACACAGGGTACACCTCTTTGTACCCTTAATATTAATTTATATGTCTTCAAAATATTGCTCCCAGAAATGGTGGAAGAAATACTCTGTCAACTGATGTACATAAACATTTTATCACAGTAATATTCTGGACACAAAATGCAAAGTTCACACTTATGATTGTACCAAAGACTAAATGGAATGTAAACATGGATTACTAAAAAAATCCATGTCCAATTTGGCTAATGCTCTCAAATGTCAATCCTATTAATGATTACATATTTGTTTCTTCCTAAGATTATATATTCAAATTCAACCCTGTTGAAAATATCTAATACTATCACTCACTTTATACTTTGTCTGATTTCATAATGTCTCTATAGATATCTGCTTTCCTACATATTTTCCCCAGTTCATCATTGTGACTCATTCTTCACATGTGCTGACATTGACATTCACTCACTAACCGAAACCCTGTTGCTAAAGAACTTTTGGTCCAATTCCTATACTCATTCTTTTTTCTAAACTTACTTACTATCTTCCTAATCCACCTACTGTCCCCTTTTGACTGGATATTCTCTTCGACATTCAATCATCCAAGGTACAAGGTCCTATGCCATTTTATATCGATTTATCTGAGACATGTGTGCAGAACATAATTCAAAGCTAAGTGTCACAATCAAAGGCCCAATTCCCTTCTGGGCTTCAAATCTTACCTAGATTTCTGTTTTCATACTTACATTTCACCTATTTATTCTTGTAAATATCGCAGATTCCCAATACCATTATTCATCCTGCAGAATGATTCCTAACTCATATCGAATATGTTATTAATCCTAACCATACACTCTTCCATCAATCTAACTTTACAAAAGAGTAAGGACACAGTTTGTCTTACAATACAGGAATGTAGGGGATCTTCCACCTGCTGAGAACCTCAAAGGTCCTTACAGAAATGATCCCTGGAGAAGATGTTGACAGCTATGGAGGACCTGAGAGAGAAAAATTCATTTTCCATGGAAAACAACCAGGTCAAAATGAAGGGATGTGTCTGAATCAGCCTCTCTCTTCTTAATGTAGAGTAGTTGGACCAAATCAGGCATGTGTGGAGAGCTGTTCCCGGGTGCCCATTTTTGATATACAATTCTTAGCTTGAAGTGTCACAGTAAGTAGGGGCAGGCTCCATCTCATGGGAACCTAGGAAACAACTTTTAGGACAAAGTGTTTGCCAAGGCAGTGACCTCATTCAGTTTCTGAATGAAGTGACCTACCTCACTTCTTTGGTGATGGAACTCTCTGAACTGGGGATCCAAGAAGCCAGGCACCCAGAGTCAGTCCCAGTCCCAATCCCAGTGGGCTCACATGTTTGTATTTACCAAGGACAGAGTCAGACTTTCTTGGTACCTACTGATGTGAGGATGGCCAAATGCCAGGAGAGCTCTGAAGAGGGCCAGTTTATGAGAAAGCAGGCAGTGTCTCACCACTGGTTCCTGAAAACTTCACTGAGTTGGCCAAGGAGACCAGATCTGAGAGAGTTTCCCAATACTATTATTCATCCCAAAGAATGATTCCTAACCCAAATTGAACATGTTATTAAACCTAACATACACTGTTCCCTCAATCTAACTTTACAGAAGAGCGGGGACAGTGTTGGTCTTACAATACAGGAATGTAGGGGATCTTCCACCTGCTTAGAAACTCAAAGGTCCATGCAGAAATCATTCCTGGAGAAGATGTAGGCAGCTATGAAGGACTTGAGAGAGCAAAAGTCATCTTCCATGGCAAACAACCTGGTCAGGATAAAGGAGTGTATCTGAATCAGCCTCTCTCTTATTAATGTAGAGAAGATGGATCAAACCAGGCCTGTGTGGAGAGCTATTCCTGAGTGCCTATGGTTTATATACCATTCTAACTTGTGAAAGTGTCACAGGAAGTAGGGACATCCTCCATCTCAAGAGACCATAGGAAGCAACTGTTAGGACAAAGTGGTTGCCAAGGGAGTGACCTCTTTCAGTTTCTGAAGGAAGTGAACTCACGTCACTTCCTTGGTGTTGGAACTCTCTGAACTTGGGATCCAGGAAGCCAGGCACCCATTGCCAGTCCCAGTCCTACTCCTAGTGGGCTCACTTCTTTGGATTTACCAGGGACAGAGTCAGTCTTTCATGGTACCTACTGATGTGGGGATGGCCAAATGCCAGAAGAGCTCTGAAGAGGGGCCTTTCCTGAGAAAGCAGGTAGTGGCTCATTCTGGCTCCTGAAATCTTCGCAGAGTTGGCCACGAAGACCAGATCTGAGACAAGACAGGCTATTTTTGGGGAACATAGTATGACCCACCAGTCAGAGAATACTCCAGATAGTCACAGATGTACTTGGGGGAAGCAGGTGCCTTTGTGGGTGTTGGTGTGGGATTCTTTTTTTGTCTCATGTTCTGAGAATAGGTTAACCAGTACCCTGGTTATTAATTGGTAGTTACATTATGCTTATAGACCCCAGAACTCAGGACAGGTAGAAAAAATAAATAGAACCATTAAATAGACCTTTACGAAATTACTCTTAGAGACCTGCATAAAAGATTGGACTATGTTCCTGCCTTATCCACTGTTTCATGCAAGAAATACTCCCTCTGTTTCTTTGTGTAACCTCACCACCTGTGAAATTCTCTATGGTGCCCTTCCTCCAGTAAGGGACCTAACCCCAACTCTAAGACCTAAGGATCCCTTCCACACCCCCTAGCTTGACAGACTTAAAGCTCTTGAAAGAACTCATTGATATCTGTTCAAACAGCTGGCCACGGCCTACCAAACTGGGGACAAGGGGACTCCACTTCAATATAATGTAAGAGACTTCATCTACATAAGAAGACATCAGGTTTCATTCCTGGAACCCCGATGGAAAGGAACATACCAGGTACTACTTATAACACCTACATCAGTAAATGTATACGGAATCAATTCCTGGATCCATGCCTCTCATCTCAAGCCTGCGCTCTGTCCAGACTCTTGCTGGAAACTGGAAATGACTAGTAACCCTTTCAAATTGTGTATTCACTATATGAATAAGGCTATAGACTCTCCCCTTGGCCACCAGTAGTCCTAAACCTCATCAGGTGGTTCATTAGCGATGGCTGATCACAAATCCTACTAGAGAAGAAGTATGGTCTATCTCGCTTACAGCCCCCATAGGGACCTGGTGGCCATCTCTCCACCCAGACATTTGTCAGCTGGCTATAGGTTTTTCCTATTGGGATATATCTGATAAAGTGGATCCCACTAAAATTCTATTAAATACCTTCTGTATCATCGATAATGGAAACAAACATTATGGATGTAGGGACACGCGAGCAAGATGCAGGTTGGCTAGCCCAGATTACTATGTTTGCATGGCAGACTATCAAAGCCACAAAGAGCCACGGCTGTGAGGGGAAAAAGCCAACTTCTTTTGTAAGTCATGGGGATGTTAGCATACAGGGACTGCCTGGTGGAACCCAAACTCCCCATCAAATTCAGTACACAGCATTGGCCATATTACCAATTAGACAACCAAAACCGATGGACCCCAGAAGGCTCTCTAGATCCTCAAATTATGCATGACATTTTTAACTTCTACAAGTGATCAAAAGGGTGGAAGGAGATTCCCCTATGTGAAGACCTTTTCCCTCCTTCACTCACGTCCTGAACTATGCTTCTCCAATAGATCCTAACCCTCAGCCTTCTGCTCCAGACTCTCTGCTTTCACTCCCACCTGAGCAACCTGATTTCTCCCCTCCATTTACTAGATCAAAAAACCAAACCTCGGCCGGTTCTCAGACAATTGCGCCCTTGCTGAGGTATCAGGTACTGAGGTACCCCTCCACCCACTCAGTCCTCTTTTCTCCAGTAAGTGCCCAGAGCAGGTCCCATCAGGTCCTCTTACCAGCTAACCCAAAGCTCAAACCAGCTGAGGAGATCCCTCAGACCACTATCCAAGATGTAATGAAAGTGACCTTTAAAGTTGCCTTGTCATCACTGAAAACAGGTGACTAAGAATTTAAAGTCCCTCACAGGCTTTTTGGGATACTCACTCCTGTCGTCCCCTCTGCTCTACCTGTTCTACTGCTCAAGTTTTTGTTGCCAGGAAAATCACAAACCCCTTTCCCAATATTCTTTTACATCTCTCCTTCCTAATTCTCAGATAAACGGAGCTGCTCTCAGCCTTGCTTTCCACGTCTTGCCCCTCTTCACCAGGCCCACAGAAAAGTCTTATATGACCTTCTCCAGAAGTCTTCACCATTGCTGACTTTAGGACTTTAAGCAAAAGAGTCCCTATAAAAGAATTCAATGTAGATAAACTCCGTGTTTTCATGTCGCCCTGTTCTACTTGGGCAGTGGCTGGAAAAATCAGCACTCCTAAGCTAGACACCCCCTTACGAGTTTTTCACAAAATAAGTGAACAAGGCCTCTGGCCTTGAGCTGGGGATTCTCAGAGATGGCTACAATTCTAAGTAAAGAAGTTACCAACTAGGCTCCATGGTAACAGCTGGCAGGGAGAAAAAAAAGAGAAAAAAAAAAGCTCTCCATGTCCCAAGTGTCCTTGAAAAGTTAACTTGCCGAGAACAGAGGAAAAAATAACAGAACCAAAAACTGCTTTTTGTGAACTTCTGCAGACTGTGAACTTCTGAGCCCCTTCCCTTACATGTTGGGTACAAATTCTGAAACTACCTAAACTTGGGGTTCAGAAGATTAATTGATTACAACAGAAGCAATACCCTCTAAATCCGTTTGCAACCAAATAGGGCTGTTTCCCTGTCTTCGGTGCTATCTTAGATTCCTTTCCTTTTCCGTACCTACAACAGTATAATTCTATATACTTAAACATTGTTTATGTTTTCATGAAATGGTCAACAGATGTGATTAATTATGTAATGGTGCAGATGTTTCCCAGAGTGTTCTAGGATGATGCATGTTCATTTAAAGATCAAATCGGAGGGCATACAACCTGTTTCCACCGGGAACCTGTATCTCTCACTTTAGCCATCCTATTAGGAATAGGAGTTGCTGCAGGAGTGAGCACAGGAACCCTAGTCCATGGGACACAACAAATGACCCAATTAGAAGCAGCAATAGACCAAAAATTAAAGATAATAAAACCTCCATCACAGCTTTACAGGAATGTTTAACCTCTCTCTCTGAAGTTGTTTTACAGAACAGGCGAGGGTTAAACCTTCTCTTCATGAGAGAAGGGGGACTTTGTGCTGCATTGAGGGAAGAAGGTTGTTTTTATGCCGACCATACTGGAGTTGTATAAGAACCTATGAGTATATTAAGAAAATGCCTTTAAGAGTGTCAACGAGAGAGAGAGGCCCAAAAAGGGTGGTTTGAGTCTTGGTTCACACAGTCCCTCTGGTTAACTATGCTTTCATAAGCCTAGGCCTGTCCATTAATAATCCTCATATTATTGCTAACTGTAGGACCCTGTTGGCTCAACCATGTAGTTTCCTTTCTCGAAGCTCAAATTGGACAATTTAAACTTATGGTAATCAGACAACAATATACCCCACTAGGAGACATAAAATGTGACACCCTTCAATGATCACTTTCATGATTAAAAGTAACCAGAAGAAGAATTGGGGAATAAAAAGTTAATAAAATAGGTACTTGTCACTTCCTATTTTTCTGTATGCTTAATAAAACACTGTTGAAATCTTGAGAACTGTTTGCTAATCTTGTTCCCAGAATGTGCTGTCCCCAACTGCCAAACTGCAGAATGTACTCCATCATCCCGTTGAAAGCAAACTGCCCACTCTCCCTGACGCATCAATAAATTTCCCTCCCTGCCCTCTCCAAGGAAAGTATATAAGCTCTGTTTAAGCTGTTCTCAGGACTCTCTGCTCTATTCAAGTGAGCTCTGAGCCCCAGCATGCTGGACCCTCAATAAACCCTTTGTTGTTGCATGAGACAGTCTCTTGGTGGTCTCTTCCTCCTATGCCTGCCCGACCATTACAATATTCCAACTCTATATTCTTATAAATATCTCAGGTTCCCAATACCATTATTCATCCAGCAGAATAATTCCTAACCCATATCAAACATGTTATTAAACATAACCATACACTCTTCCCTCAATCTAACTTTACAGAAGAGCAGGCACAGAGTTGGTATTACAATACAGGAATGTAGGGGATTGTTCATCTGCTGAGAACCTCAAAGATCCATGCAGATATGATCACTGGAGAAGATGTAGGCAGCTATGAAGGACCTGAGAGAGCAAAAGTCATCTTCCATGGAAAACAACCTGGTCAGTATGAAGGGTTGTGTATGAATCAGGCTCTCAAATTTTAATGTAGAGAAGATGGACCAAACCAGGCCTGTTTAGAAAGTTTTTCCCGGGTGCCTATGGTTGATATACCATTCTAACTTGTGAAACTGTCACAGGTAGTAGGGGCAGCCTGCATCTCATGGGACCCTTGGAAGCAAATGTTAGGACAAAGTGGTTGCCAAGGCAGTGACCTCATTCAGTTCCTGAAGGAATTGACCTCACCTCACTTCCTTGTTGATGGAACTATCTGAACTTGGGATCCAGGAAGCCAGGCACACAGAGCCAGTCCCAGTCCCAGTCCCAGTGGTCTCACTTGTTTGGATTTACCAAAGACAGAGTCAGTCTTTCTTGGTACCTACTGATGTGAGGATGGCAAAATGCCAAGAGAGCTCTGAAGAGGGACCTTTCCTGAGAAAAAGGTAGTTGCTCAATGCTGGCTCCTGACAACTTTACAGAGTTGGCTAAGGAGGACAGATCTGAGAGAGAACATGCCATTTAAAGGGAACATACTGTGGCCCACTAGTCAGAGGACACTCCAAATAGTCTCAGAATTACTTAGGGAAAGGAGGTGCCTTTATGGGTGTAGGTGTAGGTTTGTGGTTTTCACTTGTTCTGAGAATAGGTATCAAAGGCGGTTTGTTTGGATTGAGTGAACTCTTTCTGGTAAGTACTTTGACAAGGCGAGTGTTTTTATGTCTGTATATAAAACGGTGTTCGTGGTTGTAGACATAAGAAGAGAGAATGCATCAATGGATGTGTCCTGTCTAGTAGAAAGCTTGCCAGCCTTCATACTGCCCAATTTATGAATGGACTGCTACTTGACTTATGGATGGGCAACATCTGCTATCCTCCAAAGTTCCTGTTTTCTTCCTGAATTCTGGCCTCTCTAAAGAATAGGCTCATGCTTTTGTGCCCAAGATATGTACCACCTCCAAGCTCTGTGACATGGACATGTACTGGATACCTGAAGGGAATGACGAGCTTCTTAGAAAACTCAGATATCAGTATGACCAGTAAAGTCTCAGTGGAGAAAGCCTGCTTTGTGCCTTTTGCTTACCTATTGTTTTATTGCCCTGAATGTCAGGAAGGTCTCTGACTCAGGCCTCCCCTTTGTGAAGCCTGAAGAAAAGAGTTCTCAAATTGAAATGAATGGGCATCACCTGTGGCTCTGTGCTTAATTGCTTTGGAAAGGGATGTGTCTGAATCAGCCTCTTGGCACTGTGTGAGGCTGTGGCTTAGATTCTCAGCACTAGATGGATCCAAAGAAATATCTCATGTGTGCATCCAATACAAAAATGGCTAAAAGAGCAGATATTGTAGATGAAGTCTCTCGCCTTCCTATGTAAAGTTCCTGACCTCCATTAAGTGAGAATAGTGATACTTTGGGTCAAATGAGATATTTAAAGCCCTGTAGAGGCTAGCCTATAGGTGCATGGGTTTTCTCATGATTCCAGTTCACATAAAGAATCTAAACCGCACAGTAATTTGGCCTCAAATTGGAGAAGCAAAGCAGCATTAACGGCATGCCTATTTGATCACTCTTGGTTAACAGGAAGGGTGTCTAGGCCACACAGACTTTAGGAAAATGAGGGAAAAAGGGATCTTATTTTGGACACTGTTGTGGGCTGCGCCCCTCATGGAAACCTGCTACCAGAGGTAATGATTAGTGTCTATATGGAAGAAGATGAGGGCCATGTGAGAGTGTTTTGGTTTTAATTGTGGACATTTGTATCGTGGTTGGAAGAGATGACTGGGTCCACCTGGGCTTGAACTCTGGTGTGACTCCCATTAGAGACTGAGTTCTGGAACTGACCTCAGAGCAGTATTGCCATAAATTTTGTCGGGATTTTATTAGGCCACGCATGAGAGTGACCCTTGGAAACTGAGATCTAAGGCCAGTGTGGATTTCCACAGAGCACTGGGAATCTCAGCCAGGATATAACATGATTTTATTTTTAAAGACTTGGCAGCCATAGTTGAGAGTCAAAACACACATGGAACTCACATTGTAGACCTCAATGGGTCTGGCTTCATGTGACCTTTTGGCCACTCTTTGGGAAGACTTGCCTGTGAGAGTTCTTCAGAGCATTCATTGAAATGAGCTTCCTCACCATTTAATGGTTCCTGAATTAATTGAAACCCATAGTGCCTCCAACTTCATCCTTGAAAAATGGCTAGATAAATACCATGAAATTTTTGAAATTCCCATGACCAGGTGGCACTGGAGAAACTTTGGATGTCCTGTTGCTGATCATGAGTATACCAGACGGTGCCTTGATTGACTGGGTTTCATGAAAATGGTGTAGATCAGATATGCCAGTAAGTTGGAGCCTGCTGAGCAGTGGGCCTAGAGCAATGTTGGGCAGGTGTGTGACACAAAATATGCGCTGGGGCCATTTCGATCTGCCATTGGCTTCCAAATGCCTTGTGACTGACAGGATGCAGCCAGCAGACCCTTATTTGTAAAGGCATCTTGTTATATGGAGAGTTTTGACCCTGTCCCTTACTTTTGGAAACTCCTCTACCACCTCCAAGTTTGTGAACTACTGATCATATTCCATTCCAGATTTGTATTCTCAGAATTCCTAACTCTTTTTCCCTAATTGTGTCTTACTTGGGGTGAAAGTATTGTCAAGGCATTGTTCTGGATGAGAGTGGGAAAAATTTTGTGTAGCACATATTTGCATACACATTGGATTCATTTTCCAATTTTCCATTCAGAATACAAAATCCCTGACACTAACATATACCCTATTAGACTCTGACTACTAATCCTAATATGGTGGAGTAAAATAACCCAAACGGAATAGAAATACAAGCAGTTCAGAGAAGGCATGGTGTGTAGTTGGAATTGTCTTTTGCATTATATTGGGTAGAAGGTATAAACTAGTTAATTTTTTTATTGAAAGAGTTCTCCATGTGTTTTTAAAGTAAACAAATGTATGAATTCGTGTCTCCCTTTCTCCGTAGCATATTCAGCACATGTATTTTTATATGCACATACAGAATCCTACCTGGTACAACTCGTACAATCTTGTGAGGTGGCTTACTTGGCAGATACAAATTGCGAGAAGACATCACAGCTCCTAAACACTGTTGGAACAGAAAATTAAACCTATGGGTGAGCTTCCTAGATGAACAACATTATACATAAATCCATGTTCAGTAAAATGAATATTTTTGCATCTGTGGATGATTTATATTTCATGGTGAATTTTGATTGGCATATATATTGCTATTTTTAATGTCTGTGTGTATATATATATATATATATATATATATATATATATATATATAGTCTCCAGATTTTTCACAATATGAAATATATGTGTCTTATTACACACTTCCTAAATTCATTCATATTCATGTATGTGGATTTATAATCAAATTTTCACATGATTATTCTCAGAAATATTCATCCACCTGAAATACATATTTTTTCCTACTAGTGAAAACTAACTTCAGTGAATGTTGCATACAAATCCTAATATTTCTACAGTAACTGACCCAGTTTAACATCAATGAGAGTAGATTCCAATGGGACATGCTGTGTGTTTTGACGTTCATTTTTATTCAACACTGGTACATTATGATTTCTTCAGTTTATGCACATCATAGGATATATTTTTCATCCACAGTTTCGCAAATTTATAGGCATTTGTTTCACTTTCAATCAATTCCTTCTTCAGAACACATGTATTCATCCATGATTCTTGACTGGTCTTTTCATGAGACTTCTTTACAAAACACATTATTTTCAATTTTCATAATCATTTTTGAAGCGAAACTCAGACACCGTTCATGATAAACAATAACACTAATATTAACAATAGATGTATAACTGGTTGGAATGAATGATTTTATATCAATATAAGATATCTTAAATATTTTCAGATATCAATTCCATCCATTATTTAAAGTGGAATCAGCTATATTATTTATTCACAGTGTGGTCAATTCATGCATTATCTCTATATTCATAGACACAGGGCACACCTCTTTGTACAACCAATACTTATGTATATGTCTTCTAAATATTACTGCCAGAAATGGTGTAAGAAATACTCATGTCACCAGATCTACATACACATTTTATCACAGTAATATTCGGGACACAAAAAGTAAATGTCACACTTATGATTGTACCGGAGTCTGAATGGAAAGTGAACATGGATTACTAAAAACATTCCTGTCCATGTTGCCTAATCCTCTCAATTATCAATCCTGTTGGTGACTACATATTTGTTTCTTCCAGAGATTATATATTCAAACTCTACCCTGTTGAAAATGCCTAATCATATCACTCACTTTATACTTTGCCTGATTTCATTATGTCTCTATTGATATGTGGTTTCCTACATATTTTCCCCAGTTCATCATTGTGACTGACCCTTCACATGAAGTTATGTTTACTTTCACTCTCTAACCAAAACACTATTGCGATAGAACATATATTCCAAATCCTATATTGACACTTCTTCCTAAACCTACTATCTACCTAATCCTACCGACTATCCGTTTTTGACTGGATGTTCTCTTCGACATTCAATCATCCAAGGTACAAGGTTCTATGCCATTATATATCTATTTTTCTGAGACATCTGTGCACAATGTAAATCAAAGTTAAGTATCCCAATCAAGGGCCCAATGCCCTCTAGGCTTCAAAATTACCTAGATTTCTGTTTTTATTCATATATTTAACCTCTATATTTTTATAAATATCGCAGGTTCCCAATACCATTATTCATCCCGCAGAATGATTCCTAACCCAATTCAAACATTTTATTAACCCTAAGAATACACTGTTCCCTCAATCTAAATTTAATGAAAACAGGGACAGAGTTGGTCTTATAAGACAGGAATGTAGGGGATCTTCCACCTGCTGAGAACTTCAAAGATCCATGTAGAAATGAACCCTGGAGAAGATATAGTCATCTATGAAGGACCTGAGAGAGCAAAAGTCATCTTCCATGTCAAACACCCTGGTCAGGATGAAGGGATGTGTCTGAATCAGCCTCTCTCTTCTTAATGTAGAGGAGAAGGACCAAACCAGGCCTGTGTGGATAGCTATTCCCGGGTTCCTAAGGTTGACATACCATTCTAACTTGTGAACATTTCAGAGGAAGTAGGGGAACCCTCCATCTAATGGGACCCTTGGAAGCAACTATTAGGACAAAATGGTTTACAAGACAGTGAATTCATTCAGTTCCTGAAGGAAGTGACCTCACCTCACTTCCTTCGTGGTGGATCTCTCTGAACTTGGGATCCTGGAAGCCAGGCACACAGAGCCAGTCCCAGTCCCAGTCCCAGTGGGCTCACTTGCTTGGATTTACCAAAGACAGAGTCAGTCTTTCTTTGTTCCTACTGATATTATGATGCCAAAAGCAAGGAGAGCTCTGAAGAGGGGCCTTTCCTGAGAAAGCAGGTAGTGGCTCAAAATTCCCTTCTGACAACTTAAAAGAGTTGGCCAAGTAGACCAGATCTGAGACAGGACAGGACATTTCGGGGAAACATTGTATGGCCCACCAGTCAGAGGACACTCCGTAGAGTCACAGACCTACTTTGGGGAAGGAGGTGACTTTGTGGGTGTGGTTGTGGGTTTATGATTTTGTCTCATCTTCTGAGAATAGGTAGGAAAGGCGGTTAGTTTTTTTTTTTTTTTTGGAGTGTACTGTTTCTAGTAAGTCGTTTGACAAGGCGAGTGTTTCTATGTCTGTGTATTCCACTGTGTCCGTGGTTGTATACATTAGAAACGAGAATGCATCAATGTATTTGTCCTGTCTAGTAGAAAGCTTCCCAGCATTCAACCTGCCCAATTTATGAATGGGTTGCGGCTTTCCTTAAGGATGGGCAACACCTACTATCTTCCTAATTACCAATTTTCTTCCTGAATTCTTTCCAATCTCCAGAATTGGCTCATGTTTTTTTGTCCAAGATATGTACCACCTCCAAGCTCTGTGACATGGCCATGTACTGGATATCTGCAGGGAATGGCGAGCATCTCAGAAAACTCAGATATCAGTGTGACCAGTAAAGTATCAGTGGAGAAACCCTGCTTTGGGCCTTTTGCTTACATAATGTTCTGTTGCCCTTAATTTCAAGAAGTTCTTTGCCTCAGGCCACCCCTTTGTGAAGCCTGAGGAAAACAGTTTTCAAATGGAAATGAATGGGCATCACCTGTGGCCCTTTGCTTTATTGCTTTGGAAAGGGATGTGTGTGATTTAGCCTCTTGGCCCTGTGTGAGGCTGTGGCTTAGATTCTCAGCACCTGATGGATCTAAAGAAAGATCCCATGTGTGCATCCAAAACCAAAATGGCCAAAAGAGCAGTCCTTGTGGATGACGTCTCGCCTTCCTCTGTGAGGTTCCTGACTTCCATCAATAGGGATCCTTTGGGTCAGAGGAGTTCTCCAAAGCCCTGCAGAGGTGCTTGGGTTTTCTCATGACTCCAATTCACATAAAGAATCTTAACCTCTGAGTCAGTTGGCCTCAAAGTAGAGAAGCGGTGTAGTCTTCACAGCATGCCTATTTCATCACGCCTGGTTCACAGAAAGTATGTCCAGGCCACCCTGACTTTAGCAAATGAGTGGCAAGGGAGCTTATTTTGGACACTGTCTTGGACTGCGCTCCTCATGAAAACCTCCAGCCAGAGGTTATGATGAGTGTCTATATGGAAGAAAATGAGGACCATGTCGAAGTGTTTTGGTTTTAATTGTGGTCATTTGTGTGTCAGTTGGAAGAGATAACTGTGTTCACCTGGGCTTGAACTGTTGTGTGATTTCACTTAGAGACTGCTTTCTGGAACTGACCTCAGTGAAGTATTGCCATGAATTGTTTTGAGATTTTAGGAGGCCACGCATGAGATTCGCTCTTGGTATCTGTGATCTAGGCCCAGGGTGGCTTTGCACAGAAAACTGGGAATCTTTGCAAGGATATCACATGATTTTATTCTGAAAGACTTGGCAGCCATCGATGAGAGTCAAAACACACATGGACCTAACATTGTAGACCTCAATGGGCCTTGCTTATGTTACCATTTGGCCTCTGTTTCTGTAGCCTTGCCTATGAGAGTTCTCTAGAGCTTTCATTGAAATGTGCTTCCTCACCATTTAATGATTCCTGAATTAATTGAAACCCAGAGTGTCTCAAATTCATTTTTGAAAAATGGCTAGATAAATACCATGCAAGGTTTGAAATTCCCATGACCAGGTGGCACTGGAGAACCTTTGGATATCTGGTTCCTGATCATGAGTGTACCAGACAATGCCTTGATTGACTGGGTTTCATGAAAATGGAGTAGAACAGAGATGCCTGTAAGTTGGAGCCTGCTGAGTAGTGGGCCTAGAGCTGTGGTGTGAAGGTGTGTGATAAACATCTGTGGTGGGGCCATGTGAATATGTCTTTGACTTCCAAATGGCTTGTGACTGACATGCTGCTGCCAGCAGACCCTTATATGTAAAGGCATCTTATTATATAGAGGGGTTTCAGGGCAATGTTCAGAATCAGGTTGCTCTTGTCAAGGGGGCAAGCTATGTGGGATAGAAGCCTGGTTGGTGCATTCTCCTGTAAACCCTGACCCACCACACCTGACAGAACTCCCTCCAGCACTGTGTCCCTGATGAACTCCTTGTATTTTTTGAAGCAACACCAAACTACGAGTGCAGCAGCCAGAAACACCACGAAAAGTGGAGGATGACCAAATGACTTCACAGTCCACGCGGGCAGACACTTAGACCCAGGTGGCCAAAAATTGCCGACAAAGATAGAATTCATCACTGCTGCCTAATGTTCATTGGAAAACAAGAAACCATGTCCTCCAGGTCACATAGATGCCATTCCAGATTTGATGGTCTCACTACAATGGAAGCTAAATCTCCTGACAACAACATATACTTTAAGTGCCCAAACTCAGAGGCAGTTTGTCAAGAAGTCTTTAGGCCAAAAGAACTTCATGTTTGTGGAGTGTTTACCCTATCCCTTACTTTTGGATACTCCTCTCCCAACTCCAAGGTTGTGAACTCCTGAGCATTTTCCATTCCGGATATGTATTCACAAAATTTCTAACTCTTCTCCTCTAATTGTGTCTTACTTGTGGTGAAGGAAATGTCAAGGCATTGTTCTGGATCAGAGTGGGGAGATTTTTGTGTAGCACATATTTGAATACACATGAGATTAATTTTCCTATTTTCCATTCGAAATTCTGAATCCCTGACACTTACCCATACCCTACTAGACTCTCACTACTAATCCTAATATGATGGAGAAAAGTAACCCAAACAAAATAGAAATACAACCAGTTCAGAGGAGGCCTGTTGTATAGTTGGACTTGCCTTTTGCATGATAAAGGGTAGGTGTTACAAATCTAGTCAATTTTTAAATGAAAAAGTTCTCCATGTGATTTAAAGTTAACAAATATGTGAATTCTTGTTTCCCTTTCTCTGAAGCCTATTCAGAACATGTATTTTTAATGCACATATTGAATCCTACCTGGTATCACACTTATATTTTTGTGAGGTGGATGACATGGCAGATACAAATTGTGAGAAGAGATCACTCCTCCTAAACACTGTTGGAACTGAAAATTCAACCTATGGGTGAGCTTCCTAGTTGAACAACATTTTACTTAAATCCATGTTTAGTAAAATAAATATTTTTGCTTCAATGGATGATATATATTTCATGATGAATTTCTATTGGCATATATATTGCCAGTTTTTAATGTCTCTGTGTGTGTTTTTTGTATATATATATATATATTCTCCAGGTTCTTCAAAACATGAAATATATGTGTCTTTTATACACTCCATAAACTTATTCATGTTCATGTACTTGGATTTATAATCAACTTTTCAGAAGATTATTCCAGAAATATTCATCCACCTGAAATTCATATTTGTTACCTAGTACTGAAAGCTAACTTCAGTGAACGGTGCACACAAATCCTAATATTTTTATAGTAACTGACCCAGTTTAATATCAAAGCAAGTTGATTCCTATGGGACATGTTATGTATTTTGACGTTTATTCCTATTCAACACTGGTAAATTACTATTTCTTCTTTTTTTGCACATCATAGGATATATATTTAATCCAAAAGTTATCAAATTTACAGGTATTTGTTTCACTTTCAATCACTTCCTGCTTCAGAACACACGTATTCCTGCAGGTTACTTGACTGGTCTTATCATGAAACTTCTTTCCAAACACATTATTTTTGATTTTCATAATGATTTTTGAAGCAAAATATACACAATTTTCATGATTATCCATAACCCTAATATTTCCATTAGATGTATAAATGGTTGTAATGAATGTATGTGTATCAATATAAGATTTCATGTATATTTTCAGATATCAATTCATTCCATTATTTAAAGTTGGAACCAGTTATATTTTTAATTCTCAGTATGGTCTCTTCATGCATTATCTCAATATTCATAAACACATGGTACACCCATTTGTACCCCCAATACTAATTTATGCATCTTCAAAATATTGCTCCCAGAAACAGTGGAAGAAATACTCCACCTGATCTACATATACATTTTATCACTGTAATAATCTGGACACAAAATGCAAAGTTCACCTTTATGATTGTACCAAAGCCTAAATGGAAATTGACCATGGATTACTAAAACATCTATGTCTAAATTGCCTAATGCTCTCAAATGTCAATCTATTTGTGACTCCATATTTATTTTTCCCTAAGATTATACAGTCAAGTTCAACCCTGTTGAAAATGTCTAATATTATCACTCACTTTGTACTATACCTGATTTCCTAATATCTCTATTGATATCTGCTTTGCTACATATTTTCCCCAGTTCATCATTGTGAGTGACCCTAAACATGTGCTGATATTGACATTCACTCTTTAACCGAAACCCTATTGTTAAAGAACTTTTGGTCCAAAGTCTATACTCGCCCTCATTTCAACACCTACCGACTATCTTCCTGATCCTACAGACTATCCCTGTTTGATTGGATGTTCTCTTCTACATTCAATCATCCAAGGTACAAGGTCCTATTTCATTGTATATCGATTTATCTGAGACATCTGTGCATAGCATAATTCAATGCTAAGTATCCCAATCAAAGGCCCAATGCCCTTCTGGGCTTCAAATCTTACCTAGATTTCTGTTTTCATACTTATATTTCACCTATATATTCTTAAAAATGTCACAGGTTCCCAATACCATTATTAATTGAGCGGAATGATTCCTAACCCAAATCAAATATGTTATTAACCTTAACCATACACTGATCCCTCAATCTAACTTTTCAGAAGAGCAGGGACAGAGTTGGTCTCAAAATACAGGCATGTAGGGGATTCTCCACCTGCTGAGAACCTAAAAGGCCCATGCAGAAATGATCCATGGAGAAGATGTAGGCAGCTATGAAGGACCTGAGAGAGCAAAAGACATCTTCCATGGTGAATAACCTGGTCAGGATAAAGGGTTGTGTCTGAATGAGCCTCTCTTTTTTTCATATAGATAAGATGGACCAAAACAGGCCTATGTGGAGAGCTGTCCCTAGGTGCCTATGGTTGATATACCATTATAACCTGTGAAAGTATCACAGGAAGTAGGGGCAGCCTCCATATCATGGGACCTTTGGAAGCAACTGTGAAGGCAAAGAGGTTGCCAAGATAGTGACCTCATTCAGTTCCTGAAGGAAGTGACCTCATCACACTTCTTTGGTGATGGAACTGTCTGAACTTGGTATCCAGGAAGCCAGGCACTCAGAGCCAGTCACAGTCCCAGTCCCAGGGGTCTCAATTTTTTTGATTTACCAAGGAGAGAGTCAGAGTTTCTTGGTAACTACTGATGTGTGGATGGCCAAATGCCAGGAAAGCTCTGAAGAGGGGCCTTTTCTGAGAAAGCAGGTAGTGGCTCACCACTGGCTCCTGACAACTTCACAGAGTTGGACAAGGAGACCAGATCTGAGAAAGGACAGGCCATTTCAGTGGAACATAGTATGACCCACCAGTCATAGGACACTCTGGATAGTCAGAGTACTACTTGGGGGAAGGAGGTGCCTTTGTATGTGTGTGTGTGTTTGTGGTTTTGTCTAATGTTCTGAGAATAGGTAGTAGCGGCGGTTTGTTTGGTTTCGAGTGAACTGTTTCTAGTAAGTCATTTGACAAGGCGAGTGTTTCTATGTCTCTGAATCCCACTGTGTCCATGGTTGTAGACAGTTGAAAAGAGAATGGATCAATGGATTTGTGTTGTCTAGTAGAACGCATCCCAGCATGTATCCTGCCAAATTTATTAATGGTCTGAGGCTTTCCTTATCGATGGGCAACACCTGCTATCTTTCTAAGTTCCTGTTTTCTTCCTGAATTCTGGCCAATATCCAGAATAGGCTCATGGTTTTCTCTCCAAGATATGTACCACCTAAAAGCTCTGTGACATGGCCATGTACTGGATAGCTGAAGGGAATGGAGAGCATCTCAGAATACTCAGATATCAGAGTGACCATTTAAGTCTTATTGGAGAAACCCTGCTTTGGGCCTTTTGCTTACCTATTGTTCTGTTGACCTGAATGTCAGCAAGGTCTTTGCCTCAGGCCATCTCTTTTTGAAACCTGAAGAAAACAGTTTTCAAATGGAAATGAATGGACATCCCCTGTGGCTCTTTTCTTAATTTCTTTGGAAGGAGATGTGTCTGATTCAGCCTTTTGGCCCTTTGTGAGTCTGTGGCTTAGATTATCAGCACCTGATGGATCTAAAGAATGATCCCATGTGTGCATTCAAACCAAACTGGCCAAAAGAGCAGTCATTATGGATAAAGTCTCTCACCTTCCTTTGTAAGGTTCCTGACCTCCATCAAGTGAGAATAGGGATCCTTTGGGTCAATTGAGTTCTTAAAAGCCCTGCAGAGGCTAGCCCATAGGTGCTTGGGTTTTCTGATTACTCCAATTCACATAAAGAATCTAAACCCCACAGTCAGTAGGCCTCAAATTGGTGAACCGAAGTAGTATTAATGGCAGGCCTATTTGATCACTCCTGGTTCACAGGAAGGTTGTACAGGCCACCCTGACTTTAGGCAAACCAGAGGCAAGGGAGCTTATTTTGGACACTGTCTTGGGCTGCGCCCCTCATGGAAACCTTTAGCCAGAGGATATGATGAGTGTCTATATGGAAGAATATAAGGGCCATGTGGGAGTGTTTTGGTTTTAATTGTGGTCATTTGTGTGACAGTTGGAAGAGATTACTTGTAAGATTCCAGCAGACGTCGGAGGAAGAGACTACCAAGAGACTGGCTCATGCAACAGCAATGGGGATTTATTGAGGATCCAATTCAGTTCGCTGGGGCTCTGTGCTCACTCAACAAGCAACAGCAGCCCAGATCCCCGAGAAGAGGTTAAGCAGTGCTTCAGTACACTTTTTGGGTAGGCAGAGGCTTTATATATATCAGAGGAAATCATCTTGATCAGCCGGAAAATCGAACAACAACTCTCCAACTTGATTAGCACATTCATTGGTGGAATCAGGTCGGGCGGGGGTGATAGGTCAATCCTAAGGAGGGGGGTACATTCAAACTGATTGGTTTGGGCCCTGATATGCTTAGGTGCCAAGCTGCACAGGGTCCTAGATTATTAAACGACTGGATGGTCAGGGGGAATATTTAATGGGCAGTGAAAGGATTGTCCTAACAGCTACAGGAATTTCAGGTTTTAGGTTTAGCATGGGAACTTAACAATACCTGGTCCTTTACATTTTAACTCAGGCTTTGCAGCTTAGAAACTTTACAACACCCGCTATTTTACACTTTAACTTCAATTTCTTTTACCCTAACAGACTGGGTCCACCTGGGTGTGAACTCTGGTGTGATTCCCCTTAGACACTGAGTTCTGGAACTGAACTCAGAGAAGAGGTGTCATGAATTGTGTTGGGATTATAAGAGGCCACACATGAGAGTTGCCCTTGGAAACTGAGATCTAGGCCCAGGGTGGCTTTCCACAGAGCATTGGAAATTTCAGCCAGGATATCACATGATTTTATTCTGAATGACTTGGCAGCCATAGTTGAGAGTCAAAACACACATGAAACTCACACTGTAGACCTCAATGGGCCTGGTTTCATGTGACCTTTTGGCCACTCTTTGAGAAGCCTTGTCTGTGAGAGTTCTATAGAGATTTCATTGAAATCAGCTTTCTCAAAATTTAAAGGTTCCTGAATGAATTGAAACCCACAGTGCCTCCAACTTCATCCTTGAAAAATGGCTAGATAAATACCATGAAATTTTTGAAATTCCCAGGACCAGGTAGCACTGGAGAAAGTTTGGATGTCCGGTTTCTGATCATGAGTATAACAGACAGTGCCTTGATTCACTGGGTTTCATGCAAATGGTGTAGAACAGAGATGCCAGTAAGTTGGAGCCTTCTGAGTAGTGGGCCTAGAGCAGTGGAGGGCAGGTGTGTGATAAAACATCTGTGGTGGGGCCATGGGGATCTTCCATTGTCTTCCAAATGGCTTGTGACTGACATGGTGCAGCCAGCAGACCCTTATATGTAAAGGCATCTTGTTATTTGGAGAGGTTTCAGGGCAATGTTCAGAATCAGGATGCTATGGTCAAGGGAAAAGCTATGTGGGATAGAAGCATGGTTGGTGCATTCTCTTGCAGACCCTTACCCACCACAGGTGACAGAACTCCCTCCAGCACTGTACCAGGTGAACTACTTGTATTTCGTGAAGCAAATAACAAAATCCCAGTGCAGCAGTAAGAAATACCACGAAAAGTGGAGGATGACCAAATGGCTTCACAGTCCACACAGAATGAAACTTAGCCCCCAGTGGACACTGTTAACCTACATAGAGAGAAATCAGCACTGCTGCCTCATGTTCAGTGGAAAATAAGAAACTATGTCCTCCAGGTCACATACATGCACACCCAGCTTTGATGGTCTCACTACAAAGGAAGCTCCTGACAAATACTTATATTTCAAGTGCGCAACCTCAGAGGCAGTTTCTCAAGAAGTCTTTAGGCCAGCAGAGCTCCATGTTTGTTGAGTGTTTACCCTGTCCCTTACTTTTGGAAACTCCTCTACCACCTCCAAGGTTGTGAACTCCTGAGCGTATTCCATTCCAGATATGTATTCACAGAATTTTTAACTCTTCTCCTCTAATTGTGTCTTACTTCAGGCGAGGGTAATGTCAAGGCATTTTTCTGTATGAGAGTGCAAAAATTTGTGTGCAGCATTTATTTGAAATACTGAATCCCTGACATTAACCCATATCCTAATAGACTCTGACTACTAATCCTAATATGATGGAGAAAAATAACTCAAACAAAATAGAAATACAAGCATTTCATAGGAGGCATGGTGTATAGTTGGACTTGCCTTTTGCATTATATAGGGTAGGAGTAATAAATCTAGTCAATTTTTAATTGAAATAGTTTTCCATGTGTTTTTAAAGTTAACAAATATGTAAATTACTGTCTCCCATTCTCTCTAGCTTATTCAGAACATGTGTTTTTATATGCACATATAGAATCCTACCTGGTTATCACACATACAGTCTCATGAGGAGGCTGATTGGCAGATACAAATTGTGAGAAATGACCACTCCTCGTAAACGCTGTTGGAACTGAAAATACAACCCATGGGTGAGCTTCCTATTTGAACAACCTTATACAAAAATCCATGTTCAGTGAAATTAATATTTTTGGATCTGATGATGATATATATTTCACGATAAATTTCGATTGGCATATATATTGCAATTTTTAATGTCTCTCTCTCTCTCTGTGTGTGTATATATATATATATGTATATATACATATATATATATATATATGCACTCTGTCTAGATTTTTCAAAATATGAAACATGTGTCTTATTGTAGACTCCCTAAATTCATTTATATTCATGTATGTGGATTTATAATCAACTTTTCACAAGATTATTCTCAGAAATACTCATCCACCTAAAATACATACTTGTTTCCTAGTACTGAAAACTAACTTCGTTGAATGGTGCATACATATCCTAACATTTCTACAGTAACTGACCCTGTTTAACATTAATTCAAGTAGATTTCTATGGGACATGATGTGTATTTTGATGTTCATTTTTATTCAACACTGGTACATTGCTATTTCTTCAGTTTATGCACATCATAGGATACATATTTCATCCACAAGTTAGCAAATTGATAGGCATTTGTTTCACTTTCAGTCACTTCCTGCTTCAGAACACATGTATTTCTCCATGTTTCTTGACTGATATTTTCATGAGACTTCTTTCCAAACACATTATTTTTGATTTCCGTAATCACTTTTGAAGCAAAACCCACACACCTTTCATGATAACCCATAACCCTAATATTACCATTAGATGTATAACTCGTTGGAATGAATGACTGTATATCAATATTAGATTTCTTATATATTTTCAGATATCAATTCAATCCATTATTTAAAGTGGAACCAGTTATATTATTTATTCACATGATGGTCAATTGATGCATTATCAATATATTCTATGACACAGGGTATACCCTTTTTACCCCCAATACTAATTTATATTTCTTCAAAATAGTGCTCCCAGAAATGGTGGAAGAAATACCCATGTCACCTGATCTACATATACATTTTATCACAGTAATATTCTGGACACATAAAACAAAGGTCACTCCTATGATTGTACCAAAGCCTAAATGGAAAATGAGCATGGATTACTAAATGCACCCATGTCCAGGTTGCCTAATGCTCTCAAATGTCAATCCTATTGGTGACTACATATTTGTTTCTTTCTAACATTATATATCCAAACTCAACCCTGTTGAAAATGTCTAGTCCTATGACTCAGTTTATACTTTGCCTGATTTCCTAATGTCTCTATTAATATCTGCTTTCCTCCATATTTTCCCCAGTTCATCATCGTGACTGACTCTTCACATGTGCTAACATTTACATTCACTCTCAACTGAAACCATATTGCTAAAGAACTTTTGGTCCAGATCCTATACTCACTCTTCTTCCTAAAACTACTATCTCCTGTTCCTACCGAGTATTCCTTTTTGACTTGATGTTCTCTTCTACATTCAATCATTCAAGGTACATGGTCCTATGCCATTGTATATCGATTTATCTGAGACATCTATTCAGAACGTAATTCAACGCTAAGTATCCCAATCAAGTTCCCATGCCCTTCTCGGCTTCAAATCTTAACTAGATTTCTGTTTTCATACTTATATTTCACCTATATATTCTTGTAAATATCACGGGTTCCCGATACTGTTATTCAACTCTCAGAATGATTCCTCACCCAAATCGAACCTGTTATTCACCCTAATCATACACTCTTCCCTCAATCTAACTTTACAGAAGAGCAGGGAAGGAGTTGGTATTTCAATACAGGAATGTAGGCGATCTTCCACCTATTGAGAACCTCAAATGTCCTACATAAATGACACCTGGATAAGTTGTAGGCAGCTATGAAAGACCTGAGAGAGCAAAAGTCATCTTCCATGGAAAACAACCTGGTCAGGATGTAGGGATATGTATGAATCAGCCTCTCACTTATTAATGTAGAGAAGATGGACCAAACCAGGCCTGTGTGGAGAGCTGTTCCTGTGTGCCTATGGTTGATATACCATTCTAACTTGTGAAAGTGTCACAGGAAGCAGGGGCAGCCTCCATCTCATGGGACCCTTGGAGTCAACTCTTAGGACAAAGTGGTTGCCAAGGCAGTGAACTCATTCAATTCCTGAAGGAAGTGACTTACGTCACTTCCGTGGTGATCAAACTCTCTGAACTTAGATCCAGTAAGCCAGGCACCCAGAGCCAGTCCAAGTCCCAGTCTTAGTGGTCTCACTTGTTTTGATTTTCCAAGGATAGAGTCAATCTTTCTTGATACCTACCGATGTGGGAATGGCCAAATAACAGGAAAGCTCTCAAGAGGGGCCTTTTCTGAGCAAGCAGGTAGAGGCTCACCCCTGGCTTCTGACAAGTTCACAGAGTTGACCAAGGAGACCTAATCTCATACAGGACAGGCCATCTCAGGGGAACATATTGTGGCCCACCAGTCAGAGGACACTCCGGATAGTCACAGACCCATTTGAGGGAAGGAGGTGCCTTTGTTATGTGGGTGTGGTTTTTTGGTTTGTCTCATATTCTGAGAATATGTAGGAAAGGTGGTTTGTTTGGTTTGTAGTGAACTGTTTTTAATAAGTCATTTGACAAGGTGACTGTTTCTATGTCTGTGTATCGCACTGTGTCCGTGGTTGTAGACATTAGAAAAGAGAATGATTCAATGGATGTGTCCTGTCTGGTAGAAAGCTTCCCAGCATTCATCCTGCCCGATTTATGTATGGACTTTGGCTTGCCTTATCGATGGGCAACACCTGCTAATTTCCTAAGTTGCTGTTTTCTTCCTGAATTCTGGCCACTCTCCAGAAGAGGCTCATGGTTTTGTGTCCAAGATATGAATCACTTCCAAGGTCTGTGACATGGCTATGTTCTGGATAGCTGAAGTGAATGGCGAGAATCTCAGAAAACTCAGATCACTGTGACCAGAAAAGTCTCAGTGGATAAACCCTGCTTTGGGACTTTTGCTTACATATTGTTCTGTTACCCTGAATGTCAGGTAGTTCTTTGCCTCAGGCCACCCCTTTGTGAAACCTGAAGAAAACAGTTTTCAAATGGAAATGAATGGAAATGACCTGTGGCTCTTTGCTTAATTGCTTTGGAAAGGGATGTGTCTGAATCAGCCTCTTAGCTCTGTGTGAGGCTGTTGATTAAATTCTCAGCCCCTTATGGATCTAAAGAAAGATCCCATGTGTGCATCCAAAACCAAAATGGCCGAAAGTACAGTCATTGCAGATGAAGTCTTTCGCCTTCCTCTGTAAGGTTCCTGACCTCTATAAAGTGAGAATAGGGAAGATAGACCAAGCCAATTGATGTCTCCTTTTGGAAAAATTGTACCACCAATGAGAGCATCAGCAAAATTACCCCAACACTACCACAAGTCGCTGCACCAACAGATAGTTCACAATGCATACATGTTAGTTCACAATGCATACAAGTGATATATATTCCAGGCAAGTTCTGCAAGCAGTTCAGTGATGGCTATTGCAGAAGCTGTAGATTGGTTTTATCTTTGTCTTCACCAGCACTGGGTTGAAGATTGGAATTCTGGCAATAATGGCTAAAGAAAAAATTACTTACCATTCCAGAAGGCACTAAAAAACCCAATTATCTTAACAATTTACATTATCTTGAAGAGAATTATTAAATATAATGAAAAGGAAAGGTGAAAGTCAACAAACAGTTCTGTTAAACTCCTTTTTTTGTTCACATATTAAAACAATCCTCAACAGTTGTTTACCCAATTTAAATTAAACTATTTAAATCACGTGAATAAAAAAAAAATTAGATCCATTTTTTCATGAGCGCACATCATATATGATATATGGATATATGTACATTCAAACATAAAACACAAAACACAAGTGTGCACAAATAATATAATATATACAACACATAACATAATAGTAAAGGCCTTATAACTTTTTACAGGTGAAATCACCATTGGAATGTCTAAAAACTCTATAGTCAAAAAATAGAACTGATCAGCAAAACATTAACCTAGGTCTGTATGAGCTCAAAAAAAAAAAAAAATAGAAAATAGAACTTCATGATGTGGGAAAGGGCAATAATAAAATAGATATTGAAAAAAGCATCCTGGTTCTGTCGCAGATGTAAGGATAGCCAAACTGGAGTTTTGGATATCAGCTGTTATGAATTTGAGCCAAATCATCTTCTTTTTGGTCTATAGAAATCACTTTAGTTAATTTCTCTGGAATCCATATTGCCTGCTGTTCTTCCTGTGGAAACACACAAACAGACCCCTGACTAAAGACAATCACTGGGTCAGGACTTTAGTTAATCTCTCCAAAATCCAAATCAGCTGCTGTTCTTCCTGTGGAAACACACAAACAGACGCCCGACTCCAGACAATTACTGGGTCAACACTTTTCCATTGTCCTATTAGAATATCCTTCCAAAGGACCTTGGGCTTATGCACATTTTTTGGAAACATATGCCTTTCCACAGCACTAAGTCCTGATGAATCCAAGTTTAAAAAGTTTAGAGTAAAAAGCGTTAATTTAAGTTTATCTTTGGGGAATATATACCCCTTCTCAATTCCGTCTTTGTGCTTTAATAAGTGCATTTTTATTGTTTGATCTGCTCTTTCAACTATGCCTTGTCCCTGTGGATTGTATGGGATTCCTGTTATATGAGTAATGCCAAATGATGAGCAAAATTGTTTAAAAGAGTTAGAAGTGTAACCGGGGGCATTATCTGTTTTTAACTGTTTTGGAATGCCCACAGTGGCAAAATTTTGTAAGCAATGAGCTATAACATCTTTAGTTTTTTTCTCCAGCATGAAGGGAGCCCATTAAAAATCCAGAACAAATATCAACTGTAACATGCAAATATTTTAATTTTCCAAATTCTGGCAAGTGTGTGACGTCCATCTGCCAAATATGGTTAGGTATCAATCCTCTAGAATTGACTCCAAGATTAACTTGTGGTAAAAAGGTCACACAATTTTGACATTGTTTTATAATTTGTCTAGATGTTCCTTAGTTTTTTTGAAATGCTTTTGTAAAGTATAAGCATTGACATGGAACTTTTTAAGAAAATTTATTGCTTCTTCTAGTGTAAAGAAAATATGTATGTATGTCAATTGTAGTTTTATCTGCTAAATCACTGCCCAAACTAAGGGCTTTAGGCAATCCTGTATGTGCCCTGATATGTCCTATAAAGAATGGATCTTTTCTGTCCCAGATTAGACTTTGTATAGTGGAAAGCAAAGAGAAAACAGTAGAGAAAGGGGAAATCCTACCAGCATCTTCAAGGGATACTATAGCATTAACTATATACTGACTATCGGAAAATAAATTAAATACAGAATCTTTAAAAATCACAAAAGCTTGTAATACTGTACTAAGCTCTACCTTGTGAGCTGATTGTTTTGGTACTAAAAATATAAAAGTTGGATCAGGTGTAACTATTGCTGTTGTACCATTATTTAACCCATCGGTGAATATATTTGGAGCATTCATGATAGGTGTTTTCTTGTCATTTTTGGAAAAATTACAGGATGCGATGACCAAAAAGACAATAAAAGATAAGATGGTAAGTGGTTATCAAAATGAAACATTAGATTTACACACGATTATTGCCCAAGTATTTAACTAATTAGCTAATTCATCAATTTGATTCATAGTATATGGAGTAATAATTTTATTGGGTGAAATTCCACACACACTCTTTTTGCTGCTTTTATTCCTATGAGTATTAATTCTCCCTCAGCCTCAGGATAGCAAGTAATAATAGTGTTAGAAGAATAAGATAAATGTATCCATAATAATGGACCTTCTTCCCAAAATATTCCTGTAGAAATATTTTTTTTGTTGTTAGTACAATAAATAATAAATGCAAAATTATATCAACTCTATCCAAAAGCATATTTCCCATATATGTTTCAATGATTTTTATTGCTTTTCTTGCTTCAGGCGTTAACATTCTGAGTGAATTTGGATCTCATGGTCCTTTTAGGATATCAAATAAAGGTCCCAACTCTCCTGTTGGTATACCTAGATGAGGCCTTATCCAATTTAAGTCTCCTAATAACTCTTGAAAGTCATTAATTGATTTGAGTTGATCTACTCGTATTTGAATTTTTGGTTGACTGACCATGGTTGAGGATAATAGAGCTACTAAATAATTAATTGGAAAATTTAATTGTATTTTACCTATTGCTATCTCTAGGTTATAATTTTTTAATACGTTTGTAAGTGTGGCATACCATTCTAGCAATGGGTTTTTAACTTTGTGTGCTAATAATACATCATCCATATAGTGAAAAATTTGTATTTCAGGAATTTGATTTCTAACTGGCTGGATTACTTTGTTAACATAAATTTGACGCATAGTTGGGCTGTTAGCCATCCCTTGAGGGAGTACTTTCCACTCATATCTCTTGTCAGGACCTTCATGATTCAGTGCAGGTATAGTAAATGCAAAACTTGGAATATCCTCAGGATGAATTGGAATTGAAAATAAAACGATCTTTAATATCTACAACGAAAACATACCAAGTTTTTGGCAAAGCACACAATTGAGGAATCTCTGATTGAGCAGGTCCCATAAAAACCATCCCATTATTAATGGCTCTTAAATCTTGCAATAATCTCCATTTACCAGATTTCTTTTTAAGGACAAAAATGAGAGTATTATGGGGAGACACAGAAGGTTGTATATGTCCTTCCGCTAATTGTTGTTTGACCAGGTCATGGGCTACTTGTATCTTTTCTTTAGTCAGGGGCCACTGAGGAACCCATACTGGTCTTTCTGATTTCCAAGTAATATTTATTGTCTCAGTGGCCCTTTCTGAAAATCCAACCCATATCTATCTGTTCCTTGATCTTTTTGTATTGGTGTTGCTATATCTTGTTCTTGCTTTTCTAATCTTTTTCCTTTCCTAAAATCTTGTCTAGCCATAATAGTGGGTGAATTTTGATTGATGTTATTTGTTAATGTCAAACCTAATTGATCTAGGACATCTCATCCTTATAAATTTACGGGAAGATGTTCCAATACATATGGCTGTATAGTTCCTTCACATCCTTCAGGATCCTTCCAATCTAATACTGTTGCACTTTTATGGGGATTAGTCGCCACTCCTAGGCCTCGAAGCGTTTGAGTGGCTTGTTGTAATGGCCAATGTTTTGGCCATTCTTGACGACAGATGATGCTAAGGTCTGCACCTGTATCCAGTAGCCCATTGAATTCATGTCCTTGAATATTTAGTTTTAGCATGGGGCGAGAATATAAATTTAAAGAAAGCATAGCCCAATCTACACCTGTGGAGCCTAATCCTTTGGAACCCCTTTCTACAGCATAACTGTAAAATTTATCATGTGGGCTGGGTATTATTATTAATTGTGCTATTCTATCTCCTGGAGAAATTACTGATATACCCTTTGGAAAACTGGCTATAATTTTTATTTCACCTTCATAATCGGGATCAATTACCCCAGGACTCATCATAAGTCCTTTTAGAGTAGAAGAGCTGCATCCCAATAATAAGCCTACTGTTCTTTTGGGGAGAGGTCGTTTCACCCCTGTGGGAATGATTTGAACTCCCATCTCTGGAGTTAGTATTGATCTGGCGGAGGCACAGATGTCCAACCCTGCGCTCCCTCTGGTTTGTCTGATGAGGGATCTGATGAACAATGTGTCGTGGGCACTACACTGATGGGGTTGCTGGTTTCCTCCAGTGCTCCATATATTTGCGGTTTCGGGCCCCAGAGCATTGGGCCCCCTGTCCATTTTTTGGCAATGGAGCCGGATGCCTTTCTTCATGATATCGTGGATAAACACCTGGTGCTTGTTTGTTTTTTGATAATGAAGTACCCTCTATGGTGGTTTGAGAATGGTATTCATTAGCCCAATGTCTCCCTCTACGTCATTGTGGCCAAATACCCGGTATTCTAGTCCTTTGATACCTAGTTTTGTTAAACCCTCCTGCTATGGGGCAATTCCTTTTAAAAAGTCCTGTTTGTTCACAATTGTAGCATGTTCTTGGCCTGTCTTCTAAAGCCTGTTTTACTAAAGCTGCCACAATTTGCCCTTTTTCATTAATGTCTCTGGCATCTAAAGCCTGTTTTATTGCAGCTGCCACGACTTGCTCTTGTTCATTAATGTCTCTACCAAATTTAATAAATGTGTTTAAATCTTCATGTTTCCATGGTCTAATGATACCTCTGCAGCAATGATTCGCTTGGTCATAAGCCAGTTGTTTTAATAATGGCATTGCTTGTTCTGTATTTCCAAAAACTCTGTAGCTGTTTCAATAAGCCTATCTACAAATCCAGCGTAAGATTCATTAGCTCCTTGTATTACCTTAGATAATTGACCTTGTAAACCTCCATGTCCTTGTAAAGTCTTCCATGCCCTAACTGCCTCTACAGCAATTTGTGCGTATATGCCAGGATCATATGGAATTTGTTGTTGCTGATCCTCATAAGGTCTCTTTTCTAACAACAAATCTAGATTTCTCTGAGGATAACCAGCTGCTGCATTTCGCCTAGACATCTCTTTGCAAAATTCCTCATTGGCAACCTTCCATAATAGGTATTGACCTCCATTTAGCACAGCTTTACACATATTAGCCCAATCTGCTGGCGTCATGTTCAAAGTGTTAATAGATTCGACCAAGCTTACAATGAAGTGTGCTTGAGGACCATATGTTGTTACAGCCTCTTTTAGCTGCTTCACTATTTTGAAATTTAAAGCATGGTGAATTTGCTGCCCTCCTACCTCAAATACAGGGCATGTTAATACTTGAGATCCTGTCTCAGGATCCGAACTATCAACTGTTGGGGTTGGGGGCCTCCCAGCACATGGAGGTGGCCTTGTTAGTTGGACATTTACATCCTCTGGTGACAGAAAGGTGTTAGTAGCAGTCTCCTTTTTTAACTTTGCCCCTGATTGCTTTTTATGCTCTAAACTTGGTTCCTCTATCTTTGTCTGAACTGAAGGCTTTGGACTAAGCAAACCAGATATGAACGTCCACAATGGCAATGTGCCAACTGGCATAGTCCCTCGGCTGCTCTTTTCTAATCCTTTTAAATCTTCACCATGATGGTTCCATTGTGATATATTTAATGACTCCTCCTTCAAAAGCCATGGGCTACATTTTTGTATTGTATCAACAAATGCCCTGACTGTCCTTGATATTTCTGAGATGCCTCCTTTCTCTAACAATTTATTTAACACTCTTTCAGTTTGTTTTTTTACTAATTTCTGATCCCGTATTTCTATTATAATACAACCCAACAAGATGACGCCAAACAAAACTGAGACAGAATGAATTAAAAAGGGAACAACAAAAAGTCATTATAGCCTTTCTATCCTCCTGACATGTGCATCCGTCCTTTATACCTATCTGTTCCTCAGACGTAAATAGTTTTTTCTCAGATGTGAGTGGTTTTTCTTCCATCCCACTCATCTCCAGGAACAGGCAACTTAAAACAAAAGTGAAGAAAAACAAAGGAGTCATCTTAAAATGGCTACCCATCCTTTCACCTTGCCCACAGGGGCAAGCAGTTTACCTTATCACTTACCCTCAGTCGTTCCCCATGTGAGCCACAAAATGCTGCAGTCTGGCTGGGCATGATTCAGGAGCCACTTGTCAAAAAAAAAAAAAAAAAAAAAAAAACTAACTTTATTTTTAGAACCACACACGGCAAACAAAACAACTCCTCAGGAAAAACCCTCAGAGCCCAACTGCCACTACTGGCTTCCTTGTAAAGTCTCTCTCACACACACAAGCCTCTCCACCTGCCACTATCCTACTGCTCTTGAGGCCGATTGGCTGGGTGGAGCCAAAAAAGTTCCCCAAGGAGCAGCTCCATGGTCTGAAAGGGCAGGGAAACAGCCCAATGAGCATCACCACAGAGGAGCCAATCAGCTAGATGATGCTGAGGTCGCTGTGAGCCAATAATCAGCCGGCAGCTGGAAATTTGCTGGCAGCTGGAAGTTTGCTGGGGCCCCTTCAGCTGTGGCTCTCAACAAATTCCTGTCTCATTTCTCTGTAGCCTATTCAGCACATGTATTTTTATATGCACATATAGTATCACATGTACATTTTTGTGAGGTGGCTGACTTGGCAGATACAAATTATGAGAAGAGATCACTCCTCCTAAACATTGTTGGAACTGAAAATTCAAAATATGGGTGAGCTTCCTAGTAGAATAACATTATACATAAATCCATTTTCAGTGAAATAAATATTTTTGCATCTGTGGATGACATATATATTTCATGATGAATTTTGATTGGAATACACACTCTACAAATTTTTCAAAATATGAAATATATGAGTCTTATTATACACTCCTTAAAATCATTCATATTCATGTATGTGGATTTATGATCAACTTTTCACAAGATAATTCTCAGAAATATTCATCAACCTGAAATACATATTTGTTACCTAGTACTGAAAGATAACTTCAGTGGATGGTGCATACAAATCCTAATATTTCTACAGTAATACCCAGTTTAATATCAATGCAAGTAGTTTCCTATGGGACATGATGTGTATTTTCCGGTTCATTTTTATTCAACAGTGGTACATTACTATTTTCTCAGTTTATGCACATCATAGGATATATATTTCATCCACAAGTTCACAAATTTATAGGCATTTGTTTCAATTTCAATCACTTCCTGCTTCAGAACACATATATTCCTCCAGATTTTTTGACTGGTCTTTTCATGAGACTTCTTTTCAAACACATTATTTTCGATTTCCATAATCACTTTTGAAGCAAAACTCACACATTCTTCTTGATAAACCATAACCCTAATATTACCGTTAGATTTATGACTGGTTATAATGAATGTATGTATATCAATTTATGATTTCCTTTACATTTTCAGATATTAATTAAATCAATTATTTAAAGTTGGAACCAGTTACATTATTTGTTCACAGTATGGTCTATTCATGCATTATTTCTATATTCATAGACACATGGTACACCTCTTTGTTCCCCCAATACGAATTTATACGTCTTCAAAATATTGCTCCCACTAATGGTGGAAGAAATACTCATGTCACCTAATCTACATATACATTTTATCACAGTAACATTCTGGACACAGAAAACAAAGGTCACTCTTATGATTGTACCAAAGCCTAAAAGGAAAGTGAGCATGCATTACTAAAAACATCCATGTCCAGGTTGCCTAATGCTCTCAAATGTAAATCCTATTGTTGACTATATATTTGTTTCTTCCTAAGATTATATATTCAATCTCAAGCCTGTTGAAAATATCTCATCCTATCCCTCACTTTAAACTTTGCCTGATTTCTTAAAGTCTCTATTGACATCTGCTTTCCTACATATTTTCCCCAGTTCTCATTGTGACTGACTCTTCACATGTGCTGATATTTACATTCACTCTCTACTTGAAAACCTATTGCTAGAGAACTTTTTGTCCAAATCCTATACTCACTCTTGTTTCTAAACCTAGCAACTATCTTCCTAATCCTACGGACTTTCTTTTTTTAATTGGATGTTCTCTTCAACATTCAATCATCCAAGGTACAAGGTCCTATGCCATTGAATATCGATTTATCTGAGACATCTGGGCAGGACATAACTCAAAGCTAAGTAACCCACTCAAGGGCCCAATGCCCTTCTGGGCTTCAAATTGTACCTAGATTTCTGTTTTCATACTTGTATTTCACCTATATATTCTTGTAAATATCCCAGTCTCCCAATACCATTATTCATCCTTCAGAATGATTCCTAACCATAATCGAATATGTTATTAACCCTAACCATAGACTTTTCCCTCAATCTAACTTTACACGTGAGCTGGGAGAGTGTGATCAGGAAAGTCTCAGTGGAGAAACCCTGCTTTGGGCCATTTGCTTACCTATTGTTCTGTTGCCCAGAATATCAGGAAGTTCTTTGCCTCAGGTCACCCCTTTGTGAAGCCTGAAGAAAACTGTTTTCAAACGGAAATGAATGAGCATCACTTGTGGCTCTTTGGGTCAAATGAGTTCTTCAAGCCATGAAGAGGTGCTTGGGTTTTCTCATGACGCCAAATCACATAAAGAATCTATACCTATCAGTCAGTAGTAGTCAGTCAATATTGCTCCTAAAAATGGTGGAGAAATACTCATGTCAAATGATCTACATATATATATATATATATATATATATATATATATATATATATATATATATATATATATATATTTAATCACAGAAATATTCTGGGCACAGAATTCAAAGTTCACATTTATGATTGTACCAAAGCCTAAATGGAAAGTGAACATGGATTACTAAAAATATCATGTCCAGGTTGCCTAATGCTCTCAAATGTAAATCCTATTGGTGACTACATATTTGTTTCTTCCTAAGATAATATATTCAACCTCAACCCTGTTGAAAATGTCTAATCCTATCACTCACTATATACTTTGCCTGATTACCTAATGTCTCTATTTATATCTGCTTTCCTACATATTTTCCCAATTTCATCATTGTGACTGACTCTTCACATGTGCTGACATTTAAATTCATTCTCTAACCGAAAACCTATTGCTAAAGAACTTTTGTTGCAAATTCTACATGCACTCTCCTTCCTAATCCTAACTACTATCTTTCTAATCCTACTGACTATCCCTTTTTGACTGGATGTTCTTTTCTAAATTCAATCATCCAAGGTACAAGGTCATATGCCATTGTATATCGATTTATCTGAGACATCTGTTCAGAAGTTAATTCAATGCTAAGTATCCCAAGCAATGGCCCAATGCCCTTCTGGGCTTCAAATCATACTTAGATTTCTGTTTTCATGCATACATTTCACCTCTATATTGTTATAAATATCGCAGGTTCCCAATACCATTATTCACCCAGCAAAATGATTCCTAACCCAAATCGAACCTGTTATTAACCCTAACCATACAGTATTCCCTCAATCTTACTTTACAGAAAAGCAGGGAAAGAGTTGGTCTTATAATACTGGAATGTAATGGATCTTCCACCTGGTGATAACCTCAAATGTCCATGGCGAAATGATCCCTGGAGAATATGTAGGCAGCTATGAAGGACCTGAGAGAGCAAAAGGCATCTTCCATGGCAAACGGCTTGGTCAGGATAAAGGGTTGTGTCTGAATCATCTTCTATTCTTAAAGCAGAGAACATGAGCCAACCCAGGCCTGTGTGTAGATCTGTTCCTGGGAGATTATGGTTGATATACAATTCAAACTTGTTAAAGTGTCACAGGAATTAGGGCCAGCCTCCATCTCATGGGAACCTTGGAAGCAACGTTTGGACAAAGTGGTTGCCAAGAGAGTGACCTCATTCAGTTCCTGAAGGAGGAACTAAAAACAGTTCCATCACACTTCAGTGTTGATGGAACTCTCTGAACTTGGGATCCAGGATGCCAGGCACCCATAGCCAGTCCCAGTCCCAGCCCCAGTGGTCTCACTTGTTTGGATTTACAAAGACAGAGTCAGTCTTTCTTGGTACCTACAGATGTGAGGAAGGCCAAATGCAAGAAAGCTCTGAAGCAGAGCTTTTCCTGAGAAAGCAAGTAGAGGCTCACCGCTGGCTCCTGACAACTTCACGGAGTTGGCCAAGGAGACCAGATCTAAGACAGGACAGGCCATTTCGGGGGAACATTATTGGCCCACAAGTCAGAGGACACTCAGGATAGTCACAGACCTACCTGGGCGAAGGAGGTGCCTTTTTTTTGTGGTTATGAGTTTGTGGTCTTGTGTCATGTTCTTAGAATAGGTAGAAAAGTAGGTTTGTTTAGTTTGGAGTGGACTGTTTCTAGTAAGTCGTTTGACAAGGCGAGTGTTTCTATGTCTGTGTATCACATTGTGTCCGGGGTTGTAGACATTAAAAAAAATGCATCAATGGATGTGTCCTATCTAGTAGAAAGCTTCACAGCATTTATCCAGCCAAATTGATGAATGGACTGTAGCTTGCCTTATGGATGGGCAACACCTACTATCTTTCTAAGTTCCTGTTTTCTTCCTGAATTCTGGCCACTCTCCAGAATAAGCCCATGGTTTTGTGTCCAAGATATGTACCTCCTCCAAACTCTGTAACATGGCCATGAACTGGATAGCTGAAGTGAATGGCGAGCATCTCAGAAAACTCAGATATCAGTGTGACCAGGAAAGTCTCAGTGGAGAAACCCTGCTTTGGGCCTTTTGCTTACCTATTGTTCTGTTGCACTGAATGTCAGGAAGGTCTTTGACTCAGGCCATCCCTTTGTGAAGCCTGAAGAAAACAGTTTTCAAATGGAAATGAATGGGTATACCTGTGGCTCTTTGCTTAATTGCTTTGGAAAGGGATTGTCTGAATCAGCCCCTTGGCCCTGAGTGAGGCTGTGGCTTAGATTCTCAACACCTGATGGATTTAAAGAAATTTCCCATGTGTGCATCCCAAACCAAAATGGCCAAAAGAGCAGTCTTTGGGATGAAGTCTGTCGCCTTCCTCTGTAAGATTCCTGACCTCCATCAAGTGAGAATAGGGATTCTTTGAGTGAAATGAATTTTTCCAACTTACAGAGGCTAGGCTATAGGTGCTTGAGTTTTCCATGACTCCAATTCAAATAAAGATTCTAAACCCCACGGTCAGTTGGCCTCAAATTGGAGAAGTGGACCTGAATTAATGACAGGAGTATTTGATTACTTCAGGTTCACAGCAAGTGTCCAGGCCACCCTGACTTTAGGCAAATGAGAGGAAAGGGAACATATTTTGGACACTGTCTTGGTCTGCGCACCTTATGGAAACCTCCAGCCAGTGGTTATGATGAGTGTCTATATAAACGAAGATGAGGGCCATATGGGAGTGTTTTGGTTTTAACTGTGGTCATTTGTGTGGTGGTTGGAAGAGATGACTTTGTCCACCTGGGCTTGAACTCTGGTATGATTCCCCTTAGAGACTGAGTTTTAGAACTGACCTCAGAGAAGTATTGCAATAAATAGTGTTGCAATTTTAGGAGGCCATGCATGAGAATCGCCCTTGGAAAATGAGATCTATTCCCAGGATGGCTTTCCACAGAGCTTGGGAAATCTAAGCCACGATATCCCAATATTTTATTCTTAAAGACTTTGCAGCCATAGTTGAGATTCCAAACACTCATGGACCTCACATTTTAGACCTCAATGGTCCTGGATTCATGTGACCTTTTGGCCACTCTTTGGAAAGGCTTGCCTGTGAGAGTTCTCCAGAGCTTTCATTTAAATGAGCTTCCTCACCATTTAATGGTTCCTGAATGAATTGAAACCCACAGTGCCTCAAACTTCATCTTTGAAAAATGGTGATATAAATACCATGAAACTTTTGAAATTCCCATGACCAGGTGGCACTGGAGAACCTGTGGATGTCCGGTTGCTGATCATGAGTGTACCAGACAGGGCCTTGATTGACTGGGTTTCGTGATAATGGTGTAGAACAGAGATGCCAATAAGTTGGAGCCTGCTGAGTAGTGAGTGTAGAGCAGTGGACTGTAGGTGTGTGAATAAATATTTTTGGTAGAACCACCTGGATCTGCCATTGGCTTCCAAAGACATGTGACTTGCATGGTGCAGGCAGCAGATCCTTATATGTAAAGGCATCTTGTTATATGGAGAGGTTTCAGGGCAATGTTCAGAATCAGGTTGCTATAGTCAAGGGGAAAACTATTTGGAATAGAAGCATGGTTTGTACATTCTCTTGGAGACCTTGACAAACCACACGTGACAGAACTCCCTCCAGCATTTTGTCCCAGTTCAACTCCTTGTATTTCGTGAAGCCAATGTCAAACTCCCAGTGCAGCAGTAAGAAACACCACTAAAAGTGGAGGATGACCAACTGACTTCACAGACAACACGGGGAGACACTTAGCTCCCAGTGGCCACAGTTTACCGACAAAGAGAGAATTCATAACTGCTGTCTCATGTTCATTAGAAAATAAGTAACCATGTCATCCAGGTCACATAAATGCAGACCCAGATTTGATGGGGTCACTACAAATGAAGCTAATTCTCCTAACAATTACATATATTTCATGTGCCCAACCTCAGAGGAAGTTTCTCAAGAAGTCTTTAGGCCAGCACAGCTCCATGTTTGTGGAGTATTTACTCTCTCCCTTACTTTTGGAAACTGTTCTACCACCTCCAGTGTTGTGAACTCCTGAGCATTTTCCATTCCACATATGTATTCACATATTTTCTAACTCCTCTCAACTAATTGTGTCTTACTTGGAGCAATGGTTATGTCAAGGCTTCGTTCTGGATGAGAGTGGGAAGATTTTTGTGTAGCACATATTTGCATACACATTAGATTCATTTTCCTATTTTCCATTTGAAATACTGAATCCCTGACACTAACCCATACCCTACTAGACTCTGACTACTAATGTTAATATAATGGAGAAAAAGAAACCTAACTAAATAGAAATACAGGCCTTTCATAGGAAGCATGGTGTATGCTTGGATTTGCCTTCTGCTTTATCAAGAGTATGTGTTATAAATCTAGTCAAGTTTTCATTGTAGTATTTTTCCCTGAGCTTTTAAAGTTAACATATATGTAAATTCCTGTCTCTCTTTTTCTGTAGCCTATTGAGTACATGTATTTTTTTAAGCATATATAGTATCCTACCTGGTAACACACGTATATTCTTGTGAGCTCACTGACTTTGGATATAAAAATTGTGAGAAGAGATTACTTCCCCTAAATACTGATGGAACTGAAAATTCAACCTATGGGTGAGCTTCCTAGTGAAAAACATTATACATAAATCCATGTTCAGTAAAATGAATATTTTTGGACATGTGGATGTATTATATTTCGTGATGAATTTCAATTGGCATATATATTGCTAAATATTAATGTGTGTGTGTGTGTGTGTGTGTGTGTCTATATATATATATATATATATATATATATATATATATATATATACTCTCCAGATTTTCCAAAATATGAAATAAGTGTGTCTTATTATACATTCCCTAAATTCATTCATGTTCCTGTATGAGTCAGTCTTTCTTGGTACCTACAGATGTGAGGAAGGCCAAATGCAAGAAAGCTCTGAAGCGGGGCTATTCCTGGGAAAGCAGGTAGTGGCTCACCGCTGGCTCCTGACAACTTCACAGAGTTGGCCAAGGAGACCAGATCTGAGACAGGACAGGCCATTTTGGGGGAACATAGTATGGCCCAAAAGTCAGAGGACACTCCGGATAGTCACAGACCTACTTGGGGGAAGGAGGTGCCTTTGTGGGTGTGGGTGTGGGTTTGTGGTTTTGTCTAATGTTCTGAGAATAGGTAAGAAAGGCGGTTTGTTTACTTTGGAGTGAACTGATTCTAGTAAGTCGTTTGACACGGCGAGTGTTTCTAGGTCTGTGTATCCCACCGTGTATGTGGTTGTAGACTTTAGAAAACAGAAAGCTTCAATTGATGTGTCCTGTGTAGTAGAAAGCTTCCCAGCATTCATACTTCCCAATTTATGAATGGACTGCGGCTTGCCTTATCAATGAGCAACCCCTGATATCTTACTAAGTTTCTGGTTTTTTTTCTGAATCCTGGCCACTCTCCAGAATAGGCTCATGATATTGTTTCCAAGATATGTACCACCTCTAAACTCAGTGACATGGCCATGTACTTGATAGCTGAAGGGAATGGCGAGTGTCCCAGAAAACTCAGATATCTGTGATCAGGAAAAGTCTCAGTGGAGAAACACTGCTTTGGGCCTTTTGCTTACCTATTTTTCTGTTGCCCTGAATGTCAGGATGATCTTTGCCTCAGGCCACCCATTGGGAAGCATAAAGAAAACAGTTTTCAAATGCAAATGAATGGGCATCACATGTGGCTCTTTGCTTAATTGCTTTGGAAAGGAATGTGTCTGAATCAGGCTATAGGTCCTCTGTGAGGCTGTGGCTTAGATTCTCAGCACCTGATGCATCTAAAGAAAGATCCCATGTGTGCATCATAAACTACATTGGCTAAAAGAGCATTCATTGTGGAAGAATTCTCTCGCCTTTCTCTGTAAGGTTCCTGACCTCCATCAAGTAAGAATACGAACCTTTGGTTCAAATAAGATCTTCAAAGCCCTGCAGAAACTAGCCCATAGGTGCTTGGGTTTCAACTGAATCCAAATCACATGAAGAATCTATACCTGGTGCTGGGGATGTGGCTCACGCCCTAGCGTGCTCGCCTGGCATGCGTGCGGCCCGGGTTCGATCCTCAGCACCACATACAGACAAAGATGTTGTGTTCGCCAAATACTAAAAAAGAAAAGTATTAAAATTCTCTCTCTCTCCCCGTCTTTTCACTCTCTCACTCTTTCTAAAAAAAAAAAAAAAAAAAAAAAAGAATCTATACCTGACAGTCAGTAGGCCTCATATTGGAGAAGCAGAGCAGTATTAACAGCAGGCCTATTTGATCATTCCTGGTTCCCAAGATGGGTGTCCAGGCCAACATGTCTTTATGCAAATGACGGGCAAGGGAGGTTATTTTGGACACTGTCTTGTGCTGCACCCCTCATGGAAAACTCCAGCCAGAGGTTATGATGAGTGTCTGTATGGACGAAGATGAGGGCCATGTGGGAGTGTTTTGGTTTAAATTGTGGTCATTTGTGTGACAGTTGGAACAGATGCCTGGGTCCACCTGGACTTGAACTCTGGTGTGATTCCCCTTAGAGAATGAGTTCTGGAACAGACCTCAGAGAAGTACTGGCATAAATTGTGTTGGGATTTTATGAGGCCACGCATGAGAGTCACCCTTGGAAACTGAGATCTTGGCCCAGGGAGGCTTTTCCCAGAGCACTTGGAATCTCAGCCAGGATATCACATGATTTTATTCTGAAAAACTTGGCAGCCATAATTGAGAGTCAAAACACACATGGACATCACATTGTAGACCTCAATAGGCCTGGATTCATGTGACATTTTGGCCACTGTTTGGGAACCTTCCTGTGAGGGTTCTCCAGAGATTTCATTGAAATGAGCTTCCTCACCATTTAATGGTTCCAGAATAAATTGAAACCCACAGTGCCTCCAACTTCCTCCTTGAAAAGTGGCTAGATAAATACCATGAAATTTTTAAAATTCCCATGACCAGGTGGCACTGGAGAATCTTTGGATATCCTGAGGATGATCATGAGTATACCAGTCAGTGCCTTGATTGACTGGTTTTTATGAAGATGGTGCCGAACAGAGATGCCAAGAAGTTGAAGCCTGCTGAGGAGTGGGCATAGAGCAGTGGTGGGCAGGTGTGTGATAAAACATCTGTGGTGGGGCCATGTGGATCTCCCATTGGCTTCCAAATGCCTTGTGACAGACATGGTGCTGCCAGCAGTCCCTTCTATGTAAAGGCATCTTGTTATATGGAGAGGTTTCAGGGCAATGTTTAGAATCGGGTTGCCATGGTCATGGGGGCAAGCTATGTGGAATATAAGCCTGGTTGATGCATTCTTCTGCAGACCCTGACCTACCACAGGTGACAGATCTCCCTCACGCACTGGGTAACATTTGAATTCTTTGTATTTCGTGAAGCAAATACAAAAATTCCATTTCATCAGCAAGAAACACCACAAAAAGTGAAGGATGCCCAAATGGCTTCACAGTCCACATGTGGATACACTTAGCCCCCCGTGGCCACAGTTTACCCTAAAAGAGAGAATTCAACATTGCTGCCTCATGTTCATTGGAAAATAAGAAACCATGACCTCCAAGTCACATAGATGCAGACCCAGATTTGATGGTCTCACTACAAAGAAAGCTAAAATTCCCAACAACAACATATATTTCAAGTGCCCAACGTCAGAGGCAGATTCTCAAGAAGTCTTTAGGCCAGCAGAGCTCCATGGTTGTGGAGTGTTTACCCTGTCCCTTACTTTTGGAATCTCAGAAGGGAGGAAGATACACCAAGCCAATTGACGGCTCCTTTTGAAAAAATTGTACCACCAATGACATCATCAGCAAATATAACCCAACACTACCACAAGTTGCTGCACAAACAGATAGTTTACAATGCATACATGTGAGTTCACAATGTGTCCAGGCAAGTTCTGCAAGCAGTTCAGTGATGGCTATTGCAGAAGCTGTAGATTGGTTTTATCTTTGATTTCACCAGCACTGTGACGAAGATAGAAATTCTGGCAATAATGGCTAAAGAAAAAATTATGTAACATTCCAGAAAACACTGAAAGAAAACAATTTTCTTAACAATTTACATTGTCTTGGAGAGAATTATTAAATATAATGAAAAGGAAATGTGAAAGAAAACAAACAGATCTGTTAACCTCCTTTTTTGTTCACATTTTAAAACAATCCTCAACAGCTGTTTACCCAATTTAAATTAAACCATTTAAATAATGTGAATAAAAAAATATTTGGATCAATTTTTTCATGAGCCCTCATCATATATGATATATGGACATATGAACATTCAAACATATAACACAAAACACAAGTGTGCACACATAATATAATACATACAACACATAACCTAATAGTAAAGGCCTTATAACTTTTTACATGTGAAATCTCCATTGCAATGTTTAAAAACTCTATTGTCAAAAAATAGAACTGATCACCAAAACATTAAACTAGGTATGTATGAGCTCAAAAAAACAAAATAAAATGTGGGAAAAGGCAATAATAAAATAGATATTGAAAAAAGCATCCTGGTTCTATCTTAGATGTAAGGGTAGCCAAACTGGAATTTTGGATATCAGCTGATATGGACTTGAGTCAAATCATCTTCTTTTTGTTCTGTAGAAATCGCTTCAGTTAATCTCTCTGGAATCCAAATCGGCTGTTGTTCTCTCTGTGGAAACACACAAACAGGCCCCTGGCTCCAGACAATCATTGGGTTAGGACCTTGGTTCATCTCTCTGGAATCCAAATCGGCTACTGTTTTTCCTGTGGAAACAGACAAACAGACCCCCGACTCCAGACAATTACTGGGTCAGGACCTTTCCATTGTCCTGTTAGAATATCTTTCCAAAGAACCTTGGGCTTATGCACATTTTTTGGACACATATGCCTTTCCCCAGCACTAAGTCCTGATGAATCCAAATTTTAAAAGTTTAGAATAAAAAGGGTTATTTTAAGTTTGTCTTTGGGGAATATATACCCTTTCCCAATTGCGTCTTTTTTGCTTTAATAAGTACTTTTTAATAGTTTGATGAGCTTTTTCAACTATGCCTTGTCCCTGTGGATTGTATGGGATTAATGTTATATGAGTAATGCCAAATGATGACCAAAATTGTTTAAAAGAGGTAGAAGTATAACCAGGGGCATTATCTGTTTTTAACTGTTTGGGAACGCCCACAGTGGCAAAATTTTGTAAGCAATGAGTGATAATATCTTTAGTTTTTTCTCCGGCATGAAGGGTGCCCATCAAAAATCCAGAAGAAGTATCAACTGTAACATACAAATATTTTAATTTTCCAAATCCTGGCAAGTGTGTGATGTCCATCGGCCAAATATGATTAGGTATCAATCCTCTAGGATTGACTCCAAGATTAACTTGTGGTAAAAAGGTCACACAATTTTGACATTGTTTTATTATTTGTCTAGCTTTTTCCTTAGTTATTTTAGAAGGCTTTTGTAAGGTATTAGCTTTGACATGGAACTTTTTACGAAAATTTATAGCTTCTTCTAGTGTAGAGAAAATATGTATGTCATGTGTACTTTTATTTGCTAAATCATTGCCCAAACTGATGGCTCCAGGCAATCCTGTATGTGCCCTGATATGTCCTATGAAGAATGGATCTTTTCTGTCCCAGATTATACTTTGTATAGTGGAAAGCAAGGAGAAAACAGTAGAGGAATGGGAAATCCTACCAGCATCTTCAAGGCATACTATAGCATTAACTATATGCTGACTATCAAAAATAAATTAAATACAGAATCTTTAAACATCACAAAAGCTTGTAATACTGCATTAAGCTCTACATTTTGAGCTGATTGTTTGGGTACTAGAAATGTAAAAGTTTGATCAGGTGTAACTATTGCTGCTGTACCATTATTTGATCCATCAGTAAATATATTTGGAGCATTCATGATAGGTGTTTTTCTTGTCAATTTTGGAAAAATTACAGGATGCGATGACCAAAAAGACAATAAAGGATTAGATGGTAAGTGATTATGAAATGAAACATTAGATTTGCACATGATTATTGCCCAAGTATTTAACTCATTAACTAACTCATCAATTTGATTCAGAGTATGTGGAGTAATAATTTTATTGGGAGCAATCCCAAGCACTCACTTTGCTGCTTTTATTCCTTTGGGTATTAATTGTCCTATAGCCTCAGGGTACCTAGTAAGAATAGTGTTAGGAGAATAAGATAAATGTATCTATAATAATGGACCTTCTTGCAAAAATACTCCTGTAGGAATATTTTTTGTTGGTAGACAATAAATAATAAAGGCAAACTTATATCAATTCTATCCAATTGCATATTTTCCATATATGTTTCAATGATTTTTAATGCCTTTCTTGCTTCAGGCGTTAACATGTACCGTGAATTGGGATATGATGGACCTTTTAGGATATCAAATAAATATCCCAACTCTCCTGTTGGTATACCTAGATAAGGCCTTATCCAATTTATGTCTCCTAATAACTTTTGAAAGTCGTTATGTGATTTGAGTTGATCTACTTGTATTTGAATTTTTGGTGGCGGTACATGGTTGAGGATAATAGAACACCTAAATAATTAATTGGAAAATTTAATTGTACTTTATCTATTGCTATATCTAGATTATTTTTTAATAAGTTTGTAAGTGTGGCATAACATTCTAGCAATGTGTTTTTAGCTTTGTGTGCTAATAATACATCATCCATATAGTGAAATATTTGTAGTTCAGGATTTTGATTTCTAAGTGGCTTGATTACTTTGTTAAAATAAATTTGACACATTGTTGGGCTGTTAGCCATCCCTTGAGGCAGTACTTTCAATTCATATCTCTGATCAGAACCTTCATGATTCAGTGCAGGGATAGTAAATGCAAAACGTGGACTATCCTCAGGATGAATTGGAATTGAAAAAAAAAAAAACCTTTAATATATATAAGTAATTTTGTTAAACCCTCCTCCTATGGGCAATTCCTTTTAAAATGTCCTGTTTGTTCACAATTGTAGCATGTTCTTGGCCTGGCATCTAATGCCTGTTTTAGTGCAGCTGCCACAATTTGCCCTTCTTCTTTAATGTCTCTGGCATCTAAAGCCTGTTTTACTGCAGTTGCCACGACTTGCTCTTGTTCATTAATGTCTCTACATAATTTAATATATGTGTTTAAATCTTCATGTTTCCATGGTCTAATTATATCTCTGCACCAACTATTCGCTTGCTCATAAGCCAGTTTTTTTAGTAATAGCATTGTTGTTCTGTTTTCCCAGAACCTCTGGTACCTGTTTGAATAAGCCTATCGACAAATTCAGCATAAAGTTAATAAGCTCCTTGTATTACTTTAGATAATTGACCTTGTAAACCTCCAAGTCCTTGTAAAGTCTTCCATGACTTAATTGCATCTACAGCAATTTATGCACATACACCAGAATCATATGCAATTTGTTCCTGCTGATCCTCATAAGGTCCCTTTCCTAACAACATATCTAGATTTCTCTGAGGATAACCAGCTGCTGCATTTCGCATAGCCGTCTCCTTGCAAAATTCCTCATTGTCAACCTTCCATAACAGGTATTGTCCTCCATTTAGCACAACGTTACACATATTAGCGCAATCCGCTGGCTTCATGTTCAAGTTGTTAATGGTTTCGACCATGCTTACAGTGAAGGGTGCTTGAGGACCATAGGTTGTTACAGCCTCTTTTATCTGCTTCACTGTTTTGAAATTTAAAGCATGGTAAACTCGCTGCCCTCCTACCTCAAATATAGGGCATGTTAATATTTGAGATCTTGTCTCAGGATCCCAACTATCAACTGTGGGGGTTGGGGGCTTCCCAGCATATTTAGGTGGCCTTGTTAGTTGGACACTTACGTCCTCTGGTGATAGAAAAGTATTAGTAGCAGTCTCCTGTAGAGGTGGTTCTGTTGGTTGGACACTTACACCCTCTGGTGATAGAAAGGTGTTAGTAGTAGTCTCCCGTTGTAAATTTTCCCCTGATGGCTTTTACTGTTTTACACTTTCTTTCTCTGACTGACTAGCTTGAGAGGCCTTCTCTTTTACATGATTTTTTTCCTCTGTCTGACTGGTTCGAGAGACCTTCTCTTTTACTTGAATTTTTTCCTCTGTCTGACTAACTTGAGAGACCTTCTCTTTTACTTGAATCAATATGTCTTCTCCTTCCTCTACCATTGTCTGAACTGAAGGCTTTTGACTAAACAAACAAGATACGAAAGTCCACAATGGCAATGTGCCAACTGGCAGAGTCCCTGGGCTTTTCTTTTCTATTCTTTTTAAATCTTCACCATGATGGTTCCATTGTGATATATTTAACAACTCCTCCTTAAAAAGCCATGGGCTACATTTTTGTATTGTATCAACGTATGCCCTGACTGCTCTTAATTTTACTGGGATGCCTCCTTCCTCTAACAATTTACTTAACACTTTTTCAGTTTGTTTTTTTTCTAATTTCTGATGCCATATTTCTACTATAATACAACCCAACAAGATAACACCAAACAAAACAGAGATAGAATGAAATAAAAATGGAAAAACAAAATATCATTATAGCCTTTCTCTCTATCTGTTCCTCAGACACAAATAGTTTTTCCTCAGATGTGAGCGGTTTTTCTTCCGTCTCACTCGTCTCCAGGGACAGGCAATTTAAAGCAAATGTGAAGCAAAACAAAAGAGGAATCTTAAAATGGCTACCCATCCTCTTGTCCTGCCCTCAGGGGCAAGCAGTTTACCTTATCAGTTACCCTCAGTCGCTCCCCATGCGAGCCACCAAATGCTGCAGTCTGGCTGGGCACAATCAGGAGCCACTTTTCAAAAGAAAGCAACTTTATTTTTAGAACCACACACGCCAAGCAAAAGAGCCTCTCAGGAAAAACCCTCAGAGCCCCAACTGTCACCACCGGCTTCCCACAAGCCTTTCCCTCCCACACAAGCCTCTCTCCTCTTCCCACAATCCTCCTGCTCTTGAGGCCGATTGGCTGGGTCACGTGTGGAGTCAAAAAAGTCCCCCAATGAGCAGCTCTGTGATCTGAAAAGGCAGGGAAGCAGCCCAATGAGCATCACCGCAGAGGAGCCAATCAGCTAGATGTTGCTGGGGCCGCTGTGAGCCAAATATCAGCTGGCAGTCTGAAAGGGTGGGGAAACAGCTCAATGAGCATCTCCAATGAGCATCACCGCAGAGGAGCCAATCAGCTAGATGTTGCTGGGGCCACTGTGAGCCAATCATCAGCCGGCAGCTGAAAGTTTGCAGGCAGCTGGAAGTTTGCTGGGCCCCTTAGGCTGCAGCTATGAACAGGAGTTGTATGCACCATTCACTGAAGGTAGTTTTCAGTACTAGGAAACAAATATGTATTTCAGGTGGATGAATATTTCTGACAATAATCTGGTGAAAAGTTGATTATAAATCCACATACTTGAACATGAATGAATTTAGGGAGTGCAAATAAGACATATATATTTCATATTTTGAAAAATCTGTAGAGTGTGTGTGTATACACACACACACACACACACACACACACACACAGATATTAAAATGTAGCAACATATATGCCAATCAAAATTCACCATGAAATACACATCATTCACAGATCCAAACATATTCAATTTACTTAACAGGGATTTATGTATAATGTTGTTCTACTAGGAGGCTCTCCCATAGTTTGAATTTCAGTTCCAACAGCGTTTACGAGGAGTGATCCCTTCTCAAAATTTGCATCTGCCAAGTCAGCCACCTCACAAGAATGTAGGTGTGATACCAGCTGGGATTCGATATGTGCATATAAAAATACATGTGCTGAATAGGCTACACACAAAGGGAGACAGGAATTCACATATTTGTTAACTTTAAAAACACATGGATATCTAATTCAATTAAAAATAGACTGGATTTATAACACCTAACCTTTATCATGCAAAAGGCAAGTTCAAGAATACACCATTCCTCTTCTGAACTGCTTGTATTTCAATTCTGATTTGGTTACTTTTCTGCATCATATTAGAATTAGTAGTCAGAGTGTAGTAGGGTATAAGTTAGTGTCAGGGATTCAGTATTTCAAATGGAAAATTGGAAAATGAATCCAATGTGTATGCAATATGTGTTACACAAATAACTTCCCACTCTAATTCAGAAAATGGCTTGACATAACCTTCGCCCAAAGAAAGACAAAATTAGAGGAGAAGAGTCAGAAAATCTGTAAATACATATATGGAATGGAAAATTCTCAGAAGTTTAAAACTTTTGAGGCTTTAGAGGAGCTTCCAAAACTTAGGGACAGGGTAAAACTCCACAAACATGGAACTCTACTGGCCTAAAGACTTCTGGAGATACTGACAATGAGGTTGGGCACTTGAAATATACATTGTTGTCAGGAGCTTTAGCTTCCTTTTTAGTGAGAACATCAAAGCTGAGTCTGCATCTATGTGACCTGGAGGACATGGTTTCCTATTTTTCAATGAACATGAGGCAGCAGTGTTGAATTTTCTCTTTGTAGCTAAACTGTGACCACTTAGGGCTAAGTGTCTCCCCATGTGGACTTGAAAGCCATTTGGTCATCCTCCAGTGTTCGTGTTATTTCTTGCTCCTGCACTGGGTGTTTTGTATTTGCTTCAAGGCATATAAGGAGTTCAACTGAGACACAGTCCTGGAGGGTGTCCTGTAATATGTGGGGGGTCAGGGTCTGCAGGAGAATGCAACAACCAGGCTTCTATCCAACATTGCTTGCCCCCTTGATCATAGCAACCAGATTGTGAACATTGCCCTGAAAACTCTCTATGTAACAATATGCCTTTATATACAAGGGTGTGCTGGCTGCACCATGTCATTCACAAGCCATTTGGAGCCAGTGTAAGATCCACATGACCCCACCACAGATGTTTTATCACACACCTGCACACCACTGCTCTAGGCCTACTACTCAGAAAGCTCCAACTTACTGACATCTCAGTTCTACACCATTTTCATGAAACACAGTCAATCAAGGCACTGTGTGGTACCCTCATGATCAGCAACAGGACATCCTAAGGTTCTCCAGTGCCACCTGGTCATGGAAATTTCAAAAATGAAGTTTTTGAAATTTCATAAATGAAGTTGAAGGCACTGTGGGTTTCAATTCATTCAGGAACCATTAAATGATGAGGAAGCTCATTTCAATGAAAGCTCTGGAGAACTCTCAGAGACAAGGCTTCCCAAAGAGTAGGCAAAAGGTCACATTGTGGTCTACAATGTGAGGTCCATGTGTGTTTTTACTCTCAACTACGGCTGCCAATCTTTCAGAATAAAATCATGGCATATCTTGGATGAGATTCCCAGTGCTCTGTGGAAAGTTCCCCTGGGCGTAGATCTCAGTTTCCAAGGACGACTCTCATGGGTGGACTCCTAAAATCCAAACACAATACATGGCAATACTTCTCTGAGGTCAGTTACAGAACACAGTCTCTAAGGGGAATCACACCTGAGTTCAATCCTAGGTGGACCCAGTCATCTCTTCCAAACGCCAAACAAATGACCACAATTAAAACCAAAACACTCCCACATGGCCCTTATCTTCTTCCAATAGACACACATAATATCCATTGGCTGGGGGTTTTCATGAGGGGCGCTGTGCAAGACAGTGTCCAAAATAAACTTCCTTGCCCCTCATTTGCCTAAAGTCAGGGTGTCCTGGACACCCTTCCAGTTAACCATGAGTGATCAAATAGGACTGCTGTTAATACTGTTCCAATTCCCCAATTTGAGGCCTACTGGCTCTGGGGTTTAGATTCTTTATGTGAATTGGAGTTATGAGAAAACCCACGCATCTCTGGGCTAGCCTCTGCAGGGCTTTGAAGAACTCATTTGACCGAAAGATCCCGATTCACAATTGATAAAGGTCAGGATCCTTAGAGGAAGGCGAGAGACTTCATCCACAATGACTGTTCTTTTGGCTATTTTGGTTTTGGATACAGAAGAGATTTTTCTTTAGATCCCTCAGGTGCTGAAAATCTAACCACAGCATCACAGAGGGCAAAGAGGCTTATTCAGACCCATCCCATTTCAAAGCAATTAAGCAAAGAGCCACTGGTGATGCCCATTCATTACAATTTGAAAACTGTTTGCTTCAGCCTTCACCAAGGGGTGGCCTGAGGCAAAGACCTTCCTGACATTCAGGGCAACAGAACAATAGGTAAGCAAAAGGCCCAAAGCAGGGTTTCCCACTGAGACTCTTCTGGTCACGCTGGTATCTGAGTTTTCTGAGATGCTCGCCATTTCCTTCAGCTATCCAGTACATGGCCATGTCACAGAGTTTGGTGGTGGTACATATCTTGAACACAAAACCATTTGCCCATTCTGGACAGTGCCCACAATTCAGGAAGAAAACAGAAACTTAAGGAGATAGGAGGTGTTGCCAATCGAAAAGTCAAACCGCAGTCCATTCACAAATTGGGCAGAATGAATGCTGGGAAGCTTTCTACTAGACAGGACACATCCATTGATACATTCTCTTTTCTAATGTCGACAACCACGGACACAGTGGGATACACAGACCTAGAAACACTCGCCTTGTCAAATGACTTACTAGAAATAGTCCACTTCAAACCAAACAAACTGCTTTTCCTATCAATTCTCAGAACATGTGACAAAGCCACAAACACACACCCACACCCACAAAGGCAACTTCTTTACCCAAGAAGGTCTGTGAATATCCGGAGTGTCCTCTGACTGGTTGGCCATTATTTGTTCCCCCAAAATGGCCTGTCCTGTCTCAGATCTGGTCTCCTTGGCCAACACTGTGAAGTTGTCAGGAGCCAGGGGTGAGCCACTACCTGCTTTTTCATGAAAGACCCCTCTTCAGAGCTTTCCTGGCATTTGGCCATCATCATATCAGTAGGTACCAAAAAAGACTTACTCTGTTCTTGGTAAATCCAAATAAGTTAGCCCACTGGGACTGTGACTGGGACTGTCTCTGGATGCCAGGCTTCTTGGATCCCAAGTTCAGAGAGCTCCATCACCAATAAATTAGTTAGTTCACTTCCTTCAGGAACTGAATTATGACACTACCTTGGCAACCACTTTGTTTTAACAGTAGCTTCGAAGGGTCTCATGTGATGGAGGCTGCCTCTACTTCCTGTGACAGTTTCACAAGTTAAAATGGTATATCAACCATAGGCACCTGGGAACAGCTCACCATACAAGCCTCGTTTGGTCCGTCTTCTCTACATAAAGAAGAAAGTGGCTGATTCAGACAAATCCCTTCATTCTGAGCAGGTTGTTTGCCATGGAAGATGACTTTTGCTCTCTCAGGTCCTAAATAGCTGCATACATCTTCTCCAGGGATCATTTCTGCATGGACCTTGAGGTTCTCTGCCGGTGGAAGATCCCCTCTATTTCTGTATTGTAAGACAAACTCTGTCCCTGCTCTTCTGTATAGTTAGATTGAGGGAAAAGTGTATGGTAAGGCTTAATAACAGGTTCGATTTGGCTTAGGAATCATTCTGATTGATGAATAATGGTATTGGGTACCTGTGATATTTACAAGAATATACAAGTGAAATATAAGTATGAAAACAGAAATCTAGGTAAGATATGAAGCCCAGAAGAGCATTAGGCTCTTGATTGGGATACTTAGCTTTGAATTTTGTTCTACACAGATGTGTCAGATAAATCGATATACCATGGCATAGGACCTTGTACCTTGGATGATTGAATGTTGAAGAGAACATCCAGTCAAACAGGGATAGTCGGTATTATTAGAAAGATAGTTGGTAGGTTTAGGAAGAAGGGTGAGTATAGGATTGGCAGCAAAAGTTCTTCAGCAATTGGGTTTCAGATAGAGAGTGAATGTAAAAGTTAGTATATGTGAAGAGTCAGTCACAATGATGAACTGGGGAAAATATATAGGAAAGCAGATATGAATACAGACATTATGAAATCAGGCAAAGTATAAAGTCAGTGATAGGATTAGGCATTTTTAACAGGGTTGTTGTTGAATATATAATCTAAGGAAGAAACAAATATGTACTCAACAATAGGATTGACATTTGAGAGCATTAGGCAACCTGCACATAGATGTTTTTAGTAATCCATGCTCACTTTCCATTTAGGCTTTCGTACAATCAAAGTGTGACCTTTGCTTTTTTGTCGAGAATATTACTGTGATAAAATGTATATGGACATCAGGTGACATGAGTATTTCTTCCACCAATTCTGTGAGCAATATTTTGAAGACGTATAAATAAGTGTTGGGTGTAAAATTAGGTGTACCTGGAGTCTTTGGATATAGAGATAATGCATGAATAGACTATCCTGAGAATAAATAATATAACTGGTTCCAACTTTAAATAATTTTTTGAATTGATATCTGAAAATATACAGAAAATCTTATATTGCTATACAATCATTCATTCCATCCTGTTACATTCTAATGGTAATATGAGTGTTATGGTTTATCATGAAGAGTGTGTGAGTTTTGCTTCAAAAGTGATTGTGGAAGTCAAAAATAATGTGTTTGGCAAGGAGTCTCATGAAAAGACCAGTCAAGAGACCTGGAGGAATAATTGTCTTCTGAAGAAGCAATTGATTAAACATGAAAAAAAATTCTTATAAATTTGTGAAACTCTGGATGAAATATATATACTATGATATATATATATATATATATTTGAATATATGTAGAATACATAGGTAAAATATATGTATGAAAACAGAAATCTAAGTAAGATTTGAAGCCCAGAAGGGCATTGGTCCCTTGATTGGGACTACTTAGCTTTGAATTACTTTCTGCAAAGTTGTCTCAGATAAATCCATATACAATGACATAGGACCTTGTACCTTGGATGATTGAATGTAGAAGTGAACATCCAGTCAAAAAGGGATAGTTGGTAGTGAAAGTTTAATAAAATAGGTACTTGTCACTTCCTGTGTTTCTGTATGCTTAATAAAACACTGTTGAAATCTTGAGAATTGTTTGCTAATCTTGTTCCCAGAATGTGCTGTCCCCATCTGCCAAACTGCAGATTGTACTCCCTCACCCGGTTAAGCGCTAACTGCCCACTGACCCTTACCCATCAATAAACTTCCCTCCCTGCCCTCTCCAAGAAAAGTATATAAGCTCTGCTGAAGCTGTTCTCAGGACTCTCTGCTCTATTCAAGTGAACTCTGAGCCCCAGCATGCTGGACCCCCAGTAAATCCTTTGCTGTTGCATGTTAAAGTCTCTTGGTTGTCCCTTCCTCTGACACTAGCCCGACCTTTGCATATGGAGGTTCCACAGAGATCAAGCAGCGGTGGACGAGAGACCCCAATGGACCCCCCTCATATAAGTAAGGCGCCTCTTTCTGGTTTCAGGTTTCATGTTAGGGTTTGGCAAAATGGCTGTCAATGAAGAGTGTGAGCTCTCTCTGATGGTGGCTGACAGTCGTGTTACAGAACCACAGGCCACGTCCCTGGAGGACACCTGAGAGGACTCGGGAAATTGAGGAACAATAGTCTCCTTGACTCAGTGATATTTTGTTTTGGATTCAGTATTGCCAGTCCATCGGATTTTGCCGGCTACTCAGTCATGGTCTCAGTGTTGAACGTCCATTGCCTGTCTTTATTGTCTTGTCTTGCCTGTGTCATGTGTCTTGCTTTCACTGTTTGTGTATCTCTCATTATGGAACAGAGCACTTCAATGCCTCTGTCCCTGACCCTTGATCACTATACCAAAGTCCGTTTAAGGGCTCAGAATCTCTTTATTTCAGTAAAGCCCCGGATGTGGTAGACTCTCTGTACCTCAGAATGGCCCACCTTTGGAGTCGGATGGCCCCTAGAAGGATCTTTCTACTTCCCACTAATTTATAATTCAGAGATATTGTCTTTCAGCCGTGGCCAGATAGTCATCTGGATCAACAGCCATATATTTTAATTCAGCAGGACCTCTGCAAATTTCCTCCTCAATGGGTCAAGCCTTTCCTTGCCCCTGCCCCCGCAATGACTCCTTCCCCCAGGAACTCACAAACACTCTGCTCCTCCTCCTCCTCCACACTCTGTTTTCCCTGTGTCACCAGATTTGAGTCTACTGGACTCTCCTCCCCCTCCTTATCCCCTGCCCTCATCCTCTAACCCCCAACACCCTCTAAGTGATACCCCTGCTGCTGACTCAGCCTCTCCTCCATTGAAGGAAGCTAAGCCGGCCCAGCGCCCTCCAGGTAATTCCCCTGCAGCACACACAGCACCTCCTCCCATGGAGGAAGCTGGCCCTGCTAAAGGAACTCGCTGGCGGTGAATGATTGAAAACCCTGGAACTCTTGGGATGCCTCCCCTTCCACCCTATGGACCAATGATTGACAATGGCCATTGGGGGAAAATTCAAGCCTACCAGTATTGGCCGTTCTTCTCTTCAGACCTATGTAACTTAAAAAATAGGAATCCCCCTTTTACCGAGGACCCCACCCGGCTCTCAGGTGTGGTTGAGTCATTGATGTTTTCACACCAGCCTACTTCGGATGACAGCCAACAACTGCTAGGGACTTTCTTCATGACAGAGGAAAAAAAGGGAATTCTCCAGGAAGCTAAAAAAAAATCCTTGGACCAGGTTTGCATCCGACACAACTTACCAACATAATCAAAGCCGGCTTTCCCTTGAACTGACCCAACTGGGACCCCAACACCTTTGAAGGTAGGGAGCATCTGTCCACTTATCGCCGGGCTCTAATAGTGGGTCTCCGAGCAGCCGCTAGTGACCAACTAATTTGGCCAAGGTAAGAGAGATTATCAGGGGCCTGATGAATCTCCCTCTATGTTTCTAGAGAGAATTATGGAGGCATATAGGAGCTATAATCCTTTTTATCGTCAGGCAGAGAATCAAAAGGCATCTGTCACGATGGCCTTATTGGGCAAACTGCCCTGGATATTAAAACAAAGTTACAAAGCTTAGATTGATTACAAGATATGACTTTGAGAGATTTAGTCAGAGAAGCTGAGAAGGTATACTATAAGAGAGAAACTGAGGAAGAGAAGGGAGCAAATGGAGGATAAAAGAAACAAAAGGCAGAGTAAGGCGTTGACTAAGGTCCAGGTCACAACAACAAATAGGCCAAAAATTAAGAAACAGGGAGACAAGAAGGTATACATTGGCCCACGACAGAGGCCACCCTTGGCCTCAGATCAATGTGCCTACTCAAACAAAAAGGACACTGGGCCAAAATTGACATAGAAAGCGACAGCCACGCCAGCCAGCCATTCTGACTCTGGAGGATGACTAAGAAAGTCGGGGCTCAGATCCCCTCCCCGAGCTCAGAGTAACTTTTGAAGTGGAGGGGACCCCAGTAAACTTTGAAGTGGATACAGGGGCAATATACTGAGCCCATAAGGCCACATTGGGCCCTCTATCAAATAAAAAATCTCTATTTCAAGGGGCTAATGGCAGTAAATATCGGGCTTGGACAACTAAGAGGACCATGGACCTGGGAAAAGGAAAAATCCATCACTCCTTCCTAGTAGTCCCAGAATGCCTGGCCCCATTGATTGGCGGAGATCTGCTCACCAAGCTCTGGGCCAAAATAAATTTTAACCCTGAAGGCCCTTAAGTGGAATTTCTAAATCTTTCAGTAAAAACTCCAAGAGCCACGGCTCTAACTATGTCAGTAGAAAATGTACATCAACTCACTCACCTTGGTTCAAAGAAACTGCAGGCATTCCTGAAGGATCAAGAACAGAGTTTTCCACTAACAGACTCACAGTGAAGAAAATAACTGAATGGGTAACAAAAGCCTGTTGGGTTCATCAATTGGTAAATGCTTACCCTTCCAAGCTTCCTGTATTAAAGCACATACGAGGAACCAAACCAGGACAATACTGGGAAGTGGACATTACTGAAATAAAGCCAGCAAGGTATGGACTTAAATATCTCCTAGTCTTTGTAGATACATTTTCAGGATGCATTTAAGCCTTCCCCACAAAAAAAAGAAAAAAAAAAAGAAAAGAAATAGCGCAAATTTTGGTCAAGAATATCCTAGAAGATATTTTTCCAAGATACAGCCTGCCTAAGTTAATAGGGTCTGATAATGGACCGGCGTTCATGGCCCAGGTAAGTCAGGGGTTAGCCAGGACCCTGGGGATTAATTGGAAGTTACATTGTGCTTATAGACCCCAGAGTTTAGGACAGGTAGAAAGAATGAACCAAACCATTAAACAGACCTTAACAAAATTAAGCTTAGAGACCGGAATAAAAGATTGTACTATGCTCCTGCCTTATGCACTGTTAAATGAAGAAAATACTCACTCTGATTTTAGTGTAACCTCACCCCCTATGAAATTCTCTATGGTGCCCCTCCTCCAGTAAGGGACCTAACACCAACTCTAAGACCTTACAATCCCTTCCACACCAGCTTGCTTGACAGACTTAAAGCTCTTGAAAGAATTCAGTGACACCTGTGAAAACAGCTGGCCACTGCCTACCAAACTGGGGACGAGGGGACTCCACATCGATATCAAGTAAGAGACTTTGTCTTCGTAAGACGACATCAGGTGACATCGCTGGAACCCCGCTGGAAAGGACCATTCCAGGTGCTACTTATAACACCTACAGTGGTAAAGGTAGATGGAATCACTTCCTGGATGCATGCCTCTCATCTCAAGCCTGCGCCCTGTCCAGACATTGACTGGAAACTGGAATTGGCTGGAAACTGGAAAAGACTGGTAACCCTTTCAAATTGCACATTCGCCGTGTGGATAAGGCTATAGACTCTCCCCTTGACCACCAGTATTTCTAACCCTCATCACCCCTTTCAGCAGCGATGGCTGATCACAAATCCTACTGGACAAGAAGTTTAATCAATCTTGCATACAGCCCCCTTAGGGACCTGGTGGCCATCTCTCCACCCAGACATTTGTCAGCTGGCTATATGTCTTTCCTATTCAGATATCCCTGAAGAAGAGGATCCCACTAAAATTCCATTAAATCCCTTCCGTATCATATGTAATGGAAACAAACATTATGGATGTAGGGACACGTGAGCCAGATGCAGGTCGGCTAGCCTAGATTACTATGTTTGCCCGGTGAACTATCAAAGCCACAAACAGCCATGGCTGTGTGTGGGAAAAGCCGACTTCTTCTGTAATCAAGGGGATGTGAGCATACAGGGGCTGCACGATGGAACCCAAACTCCTAATCAAATTCAGTACACAGCATTGGCCATATTACCAATAAGATAACCTAAATCGATGGCACCCAGAGGGGTCTCTAGATCCTCAAATTCTGTGGAACCTTTTTAACTTTGGGAAGGGCTCAAAGGCGTGAAAAGAGATTCCCCTATGTGGAGGCCTTTTCCGTCCTTCGCTCACATCCTGAACTATGCTTCTCCAATAGATCCTCACCCTCAGCCTTCTGCTCTAGTCTCTCTGCTGTCACTCCCACCTCAACAACCTGATTTCTCCCATCCCGTTACTAGATCAACAACCCAAACATCCGCCGGTTCTCAGACCATTGCCCCCTTGCTGAGGTAGCAGGTACTTAGTTACCACTCTACCCACTCACTCCTCTCTTCTCCTGTCAGCACCCATACGGGGTTTCACCAGGTCCTTTTACCAGCTAACCTAAAGCTCAAAATAGCTGAGAAGACCCCTATCCAAGATGTAATAAAAATGGTCTTTAAAGTTGCTTTGTCATCACTGAAAACAGGTTACTAAGAATTTAAAGTCCCTCACAGGCTTTTTGGATACACACTCCCATCTTCCCCTCTTTTCTACATGTTCTACTGCTCAAGTTTTTGTTGCTAGAAAATCCCAAACCCCTTTCCCATTATTCTTTTACATCTCTCCGTACTCATTCTCAGATCCTCGGAACTGCTCTAAGTCCCGCCTTCCCTCTCTTTCCCCTCTGTTCCACACCCACAGAAAAGTCTTAACTGATCTTCTCCAGATGTCTTCACCATGGCTGACTTTAGGACGTTCAGCAAAAGAGTCCCTATAAAAGAGTTCAGTGTAGACAAACTTCCTGTTTTCATGTGGCCCTGTTCTACTTGGCCACTGGCTAAAACAATCAGTACTTGTAAGCTAGACACCCCCTTACTAGTTTTTCACAAAATATGTGAACAAGGCCTCTGACTTTGAGCTGGGGCTTCAAAGAGATGGCTACATTTCTATGATAAAGAAGTTACCAACTGGCTCCATGGTAACAGCTGGCAAGCGGAAAAAAGAAAGGGATGAAATATCTCTCCCCCTCCCAGGTGTCCTTGAAAAGTTAATTTGCTCAGAACAGAGGAAAAAAACATAAAAAAACTGCTTTTTGTGAATTTCTGCTGACTGTGAACTTCTGAGCACATTCCCTTACATGTTGGGTACAAAATTCTGAAACTTCCTAAACTTGGGGTTCATGGGATTAATTGATTACAACAGAAGCAATGCCCTCTGAATCCGTTTGCAACCAAATAGGACTGTTTCCCTAGCTTTGGTGCTATCTTAGGTGCCTTGTCTTGACTGTTCCTACAAGAGTATAATTCTATATACTTAAACATTTTTATGTTTTCATTAAATGGTCAACAGTGGTGATTAAATGTGTAATGGTGCAGAGGTTACCCAGAGTGCTCTATCATGATGCAGGTTCATTTGAAGATCAAACAGGGGGGCATACAACCCGGTTCCACAGGGAACATATATCCCTCACTTCAGCCATCCTATTAGGAATACTAGTTGCTGCAGGGGAGGTCACAGGAACCACTGCCTTGGTCCATGGTACACAGCAAAATACCCAATTAGAAGCAGCAATAGACCAAAACTTAAAGATATTAGAAACCTCCATCACAGCTTTGTGGGAATCTTTAACCTCTCTCTCTGATGTTGTTTCATACAACAATCGAGGGTTGGACCTCCTCTTCATGAGAGAATGGTGCCTTTGTGCTGCATTGAGGGAAGAATGTTATTTTTATGGCAACAATACTGGAGTTGTAAAAAATTTATGAGTAAAATAAAAGGATGCCTTGAAGAGTGTCAACGAAAGAGAGAGGCCCAAAAAGGGTGGTTTGAGTCTTGGTTCACACAGTCCCCCTGGTTAACTATACGTTTATCAACCTTGGCCAGTCCAATAATAATACTCACATTCTTGCTAACTATAAAACCCTGTTTGCTCAACCATGTATTTTCATTTCTCCAACCTCAAATTAGACAAGTTAAACTTATGGTAATACCCCACTAGCAGACATAGAATGTGACACCACTCCAATGATCACTTTTATGATTAAAAGTAGCCAGAAGAAGACGTGGGGAATGAAAGGTTAATAAAATGGTACTTGTCACTTCCTCTTTTTCTGTATGCTTAACAAAACACTGTTGAAATCTTGAGAACTGTTTGCTAATCTTGTTCCCAGAATGTGCTGTCTCCAACTTCCAAAATATGTAATGTACTCCCTCTCCCGGTTGCATGCAAACTGCCCACTCGCCCTGACCCATCAATAAACTTCCCTCCCTGCCCTCTACAAGGAAAACACATAAGCTCTGCTTAAGATGTCCTCAGGGCTCTCTGCTCGATTCAAGGGAGCTCTGAGCCCCAGCATGCTGGACCCCCAATAAACCCTTTGCTGTTCCATGAGACAGTCTCTTGGTGGTCTCTTCCTCTGACGCTCACCTGAACATTACTTGGATGATTGAATGTAGAAGAGAACATCCAGTCAAAAAGGGATAGTCGGTAGGATTAGGAAGATAGTCGGTATGTTTAGGAAGGAGAGTGAGTATAGGATTTGGAACAAAAGTTTTTTAGCAATAGGGTTTTGGTTAGAGAGTGAATGTAAATGTGAGCACATATGAACCATCACAATGATGAACTGGGGAAAATATGTAGGAAAGCAGATATCAATAGAGACATTACGAAATCAGGCAAAGTATAAAGTGTGTGATAGAATTAGGCATTTTCAACAGGGTTGATTTTGGATATATTATCTTAGGAAGAAACGAATATATTGTCACAAATAGGATTGACTTTTGAGAGCATTAGGCAACCTGGACATGGATGTTTTTAGTAATCCATGTTAACTTTACATTTAGGCTTTGGTAGAAACATAAGTGTGACCTTTTCTTTTTGTGTCCAGAATATTACTGGGTTAAATTGTATATGTAGATCAGGTGACATGAATATTTCTTCCACCATTTCTGGGAGCCATAATTTGAATACGTATAAATTAGTATTGAGTTTACAATGAGGTGTACCCTGTGTCTATGAATATAGAGACAATGCATAAATAGACTATACTGTGAATAAATAATATAACTGGTTCCACTTTAAATAATGGATTGATTTGATATCTGAAAATATATAAGAAATCTTATATTGATATACAATCATTCATTCCATCCAGTTATACATCTAATGGCAATATTAGGGTTATGGTTTATCATGAACGGTGTGTGAGTTTTGCTTCAAAAGGGATTATGGAAATCGAAAATAATGGGTTTGGTAAGAAGTCTCATGAAAAGACCAGTCAAGAAACATGGAGGAATACATGTGTTCTGAAACAGAAAATTATTGAAAGTGAAACACATACCCATAATTTTGCTAACTTGTGGATGAAATATATACTCTATTATGTGCATTACCTGAAAAAATAGTAATGTACCAGTGGCGAATAAGAATGAACATGAAAATACACATCATGTCCCATATGAATCTACTTGTATTAATGAGAAACTGGGTCAATTATTGTAGAAATATTAGGATATGTATGCACCATTCACTGAAGTTAGTTTTCATTACTAGGAAGCAAATATGTATTTCAGGTGGATGAATATTTCAGAGAATAACCTTTTGAAATGTTGACTATAAATCCACATACATGAATATGAAAAAATTTAGGGAGTGTATAATTAGGCATATATATTTTATATTTTAAAAAAATCTGGAGTGTGTATATATACACACACAGAGAGAGAGAGACATTAAAAAGTAGCAATATATATGCCAATCGAAATTCACCGTGATATATATATCTTACACAGATAGAAAAATATTCAATTTACTGAACAAGGATTTATGTATAATATTGTTCAACTAGGAGGCTCACACATAGGATGAATTTTCAAATCCCATAGCGTTTAGGTGGAGTGATCACTTCTCATCATTTGTATCTGTCAAGTCAGACACCTCACAAGAACGTATGTGTGATACCAGGTAGTATTCTATATGTGCATATAAAAATAGATGTGCTCAATAGGTTACATAAAATGGGAGAGAGGAATTCACATATTTGTTAAATTTAAAAATACATGGAGAACTATTTCAATTTAAATCGACTAGATTTATAGCACCTACATTTTGTCATGCAAAAGCCATGTCCAACTATACACCATGCCTCCTCTGAACTGCTTGTATTTATATTCTGTTTGGGTTATTTTTCTCCATCTTATTAGGATTAGTAGTCAGAGACAAGTAGGGTATGGGTTAGTGTCACGGATTCAGTATTTCAAATGGAAAATAGGAAAATAAATCCAATGTGTATGCAAATATGTGCCACAAAAAATATTCCCACTCTCATCCAGAAAAATGCCTTGAAATTATCTTCGCCCCAGGTAAAACACAATTAGAAAAGAAGAGTTAGAAAATCTGTGAATACATATGTGGAATGGAAAATGCTCAGGAGTTCACAACCTTGGAGGTGGTAGAGAAGTTTCCAAAAGTAAGGGACAGTGTAAACACTCCACAATCATGGAGCTATGCTGGCCTAAAGACTTCTTGAGAAACTGCCTCTGAGTTTGGGCATTTGAAATATATGTTGTTGTCAGGAGCTTTAGCTTCCTTTGAAGTGAGACCATCAAACCTGGGTCAGTATCTATGTGACCTGGAGGACATGGTTTCTTATTTTCCGATGAACATGAGGCAGCAGTGCTGAAGTCTCTTTGTAGGTAAACTGTGGCCTCTTCGGGCAAAGTGACACCCCGTGTGGACTTTGAAGCCATTTGGTCATCCTCCACTTTTCGTGGTGTTTTTTTGCTGCTGCACTGGGAGTTTGGTATTTGATTCATGACATACAAGGAGTTCAACTGGGACACAGTGCATGAGGGAGTCTTGTAAAGTGTGGTGGGTCAGGCTCTGCAGGAGAATGCACCAACTGGGCTTCTATTCCACATTGCTTGCCGCCTTGACCATAGCAACCTAATTCTGAACATTGCCCTGAAAACTCTGCATATAACAAGATGCCTTTTCATATAATGGTCTCCTGGCTGCATCAAGTCAGTCACAAGCCATTTGGACGCCAATGGCAGATCCACATGGCCACATCACAGATGTATTATCACACACCTGCCTACCACTGCTCTAGGCCCACTACTCAGCAGGCTCCAACTTACTGGCATCTCTGTTCTACACCATTTTCGAAACCCAGTCAATCAAGGCACTGTCTGTTACACTCATGATCAGCAACAGGACATCCAATGGTTCTCCAGTGCCATCTGGTCATTGGGAATTTCAAAAATTTCATGGTGTTTTTCTTTCCATTTTTCAAGAATGAAGTTGGAGGCACTTTGGGGTTTCCATTCATCCAGGAACCATTACATGGGGAGGAAGCTCATTTCAATGAAAGCTCTGAGGAACTCTAACAGGCAAGGCTTCCCAAACACTGGCCAAAAGGTCACATGAAGCCAGGCCCATTGAGGTCTACAACGTGAGGTCCATGTGTCTTTTGACTCTAACTATGGCTGCCAAGTTTTTCAGAATAAAATCATGTGATATCCTTGCTGAGATTTTCAGCTCTCTGTGGAAAGCCATCCTGGGCCTAGATCTCAGGTTTCAAGGGCAACTCTCATGTGTGGCCTCCTACAATGCCAACACAATTAATGGCAATACTTCTCTGAGGTCAGTTCCAGAACTCAGTCTCCAAGGAGAATCACACCAGAGTTCAAGCCCATGTGGACCCTGTCATCTCTTCCAACCGCCACACAAATGACCACAATTAAAACCAAAACATTCCCACATGGCCCTCATCTTCATCCATATAGGCACTCATCATAAACTCTGGCTGGAGGTTTCCATGAGGGATGCAGCCCAAGACAGTGTCCAAAATATCCACCATTGCCCCTCATTTGTCTAAATTTAGGGTGGTCTGGAAACCCTTTCTGTGAACCAAGAGTGATCAAATAGGCGTGCTGTTAATACTGCTCTGCTTCTCCAATTTGAGGCCTACTGACTGTCAGGTATAGATTGCTTATGTGATTTGGCATCATGAGAGAAACCAAGCACTTATGCAGGACTTTGAATAACTCATTTGACCTATAGGAATCCTATTCTCACTTGATGGACGTCAGGAACCTAACAGAGGAAGGCAAGAGACTTCATCCACAATGACTGATCCTTTTGCCATTTTGGTTTTGGATGCACACATGGGATCTTCTTTAGATTTATCAGGAGCTGAGAATCTTAGCCACAGCCTCAACCAGGGCCTAGTGTCTGATTAAGACACATCCCTTTCCAAAGAAATTAAGCAATGAGCCACAGGTGATGCCCATTCATTTCCATTTGAAAACTGTTTCTTCAGGCTTCAAAAAGGGGTGGCCTGAAACAAAGACCTTCCTGACATTCAAGGCAACAGAACCATAGGTAAGCAAATGGCCCAAAGCAGGGTTTCTCCAATGAGACTTTACTGGTCACACTAATATCTGAGATGTTCCCATTCCCTTCAGCTATCAAGAACATGGCCATGTCACAGAGCATGGAGGTTATACATATCTTGGACAATAAATCATGAGCTCATTCTGGAGAGTGGCCAGAATTCAGGAAGAAAACCGGAACTTAGGAAGTTAGTAGTTGTTTCCTATCCATAAGACAAGCCACAGTCTATTCATCACTTACGAACGATGAATGCTGGGAAGCTTTCTACTAGACAGGACACCTCCATTGATGCATTCTCTTTTCTAATGTCTAAAACCACGGACACAGTGGATACACAGACATAGAAACACTCGCCTTGTCAAAAGAGTTACTATCAACAGTAGACTCCAAAGCAAACGAACCACCTTTATTACCTATTCGCAGAATATGAGACAAAACCACAAACTCACACCCACACACATAAAGTCACCTCATTCCCAAAAGTGGATCTGTGACTATCTGGAGTGTCCTCTGACTGGTGAGCCATACTATGTTCCTCTCGAAATGGCCTTTCCTCTCTCAGATTTTGTCTCCTTGGCCAACTCTGTGATGCTTTGAGGAGCCTGCAGTTAGCCACTACCTGCTATCTCAGGAAAGGCCTCTCTTCAGAGCTCAATTGGCATTTGGCCATCCTTAAATCAGTAGGTACCAAAAAGGTCTGAATCTGTACTTGGTAAATACAAACAAGTGAGCCCACTGGGACTGGGACTGGGACTGGCTCTCGGTGCCTGGCTTCTTGCATCACAATTTCAGAGAGTTTCATCACCAAGGAAGTTAGCTAGGACACTTCCTTCAGGAACTGAATGAGGTCACTGCCTTGGCAACAACTTTGTCCTAACCGTTGCTTCCAAGGGTTCCATGAGATGGAGGCTGCTCCTACTTTGTGTGACAATTTGACTTGTTACAATGGTATATCAAAATAGGCACCTGGGAACAGCTCTCCACGCAGGCCTGCTTAGGTCCATCTTCTCTACATTAAGAAGAGAAAGGCTGATGCATACACATCCCTTCGTCCTGTTCAGGTTGTTTTCCATGAAGATGGATTTTGCTCTCTCAGATCCTTCATAGCTGCCTACATCTTCTCCAGGGATCATTTCTGCATCGAACTTTGAGGTTCTCAGCAGTTGGAAGATACCCTACATTCCTGTATCGTAAGGCGAACTCTGTCCCTGCTCTTTTGTAATTTTAGATTGAAGCAACAGTGTATGGTTAGGGTTAATAACAGGTTCGATTTGGGCAAGGAATCATTATGCGGGATGAATAATGGTATTGGGAACCTGCAATATTTATAGGAATATAGAGATGAAATATAAGTATGAAAACAGAAATCTAGGTAAGATTTGAAGCTCAGAAATGCATTGGGCAACTGATTGCGATACGTAGCTTTGAATTACGTTCTAGATACATGTTTCAGAAAAATCGATATACAATGGCATAGGATCTTGTACCTTGGATGATTGAATGTAGTAGAGAACATCTACTCAAAAAGGGATAGTCGATAGGATCAGGAACATAGTCAGTATGTTTCGGAAGAAGAGTGAGTATAGGATTTGGACCAAAGTTCATAAGCAATAGGGTTTCGGTTAGAGAGTGAATGTCAATGTCAGCACATGTGAAGGGTCAGTCACAATGTTGAACTGGAGAAAATATGTAGGAAAGTAGATATCAATAGAGACATTAGGAAATCAGGCAAAGTACAAAGTGAGTGAAAAAATTAGACATTTTCAATGGTATTGAGGTTGAATATATAATCTTAGGAAGAAACAAATATGTAGTCACCAACAGGATGATCATTTGAGAGCATTAGGCAACCTGGACATGGATGTTTTTAGTAATCCATGTTCAGTTTCCGTTTAGGCTTTGTTACAGTCATACGTGTGACTTTTGCATTTTGTGTCCAGAATACTACTGTGATAACATGCATATGTAGATCAGGTGACAAGAGTATTTCTTCCACCATTTCTGGGAGCAATATTTTGAAGATGTATAAATTAGTATTGGGGGTACAAAGAGGTGTAACCTGTGTCTATGAATATAGAGATAATGCATGAATAGACCATACTGTGAATAGATAATATAACTGGTTCCACTTTACAAAATGTATTGAATTGATATCTGAAAATATATAAGAAATCTTATATTAATATAAAATAATTCATTCCAACCAGTTATACATCTAATAGTCATATTATAGTTATGATTTATCATGCAGTGTGTGTCCGTTTTGCTTCAAAAGTGATAAAGGAATTCGAAAATAATGTGTTTGGAAAGAAATCTCATGAAAAGATCAGTCAAGAAACATGGAGGAATCCATGTGTTCGAAAGCAGGAAGTGATTGAAAGTGAAACAAATGCCTATAAATTTGCTAACCTGTGGAGGAAATATATATCCTATGATGTGCATAAACTGAAGAAATTGTAATGTCCCAGTGTTGAATAAAAATGAACATCGATAAACACATCATGTCCCATAGGCATCTATTTGCATTGATGATAAACTGTGTCAGTTACTATAGAAATATTAGGATTTGTATGCACCATTCACTGAAGTTAGTTTTCAGTACTAGTAAGCAAATATGTATTTCAGGTGGATGAAATTTTTTGAGAATAATCTTGTGAAAAGTTGATTATAAATCCACATTCATGAACATGAATAAAATTAGGGAGTGTATATAAGACACATATATTTCATATTTTGAAAAATAGAAGGAGAGAGTGTATATATATATATATATATATATATATATATATATATATATATATATATATATATATATACACACACAGACACACACACATACACACCCAGAGACATTAAAAATAGCAATATATGCCAATCAAAATTCACCATGAAATATATATCATCCACAGATCCAAAAATATTCATTGTACTGAACATGGATTTGTGTATAATTTTGTTCAACTAGGAAGCTCACCCATAGGTTGAATTTTCAGTTCCAACGACATTTAGAAGGAGTGATCTTTTCTCTCAATTTGTATCTGCCAAGTTAGCCACCTCACAAGAATGTACGTGTAGTACCAGGTAAGATTCTCTATGTGTATATAAAAATATATTTGCTGAGTAGGCTACAGAGAAAGAGAGACAAGAATTCACATATTTGTTATCTTTAAAACCACATGGACAACTATTGCAACAAAAAATTGTCTAGATTTATAACCCCTAACCTTTAAAATGCAAAAGGCAAGTCCAACTATACACCATGCCTCCTCTGAACTGCTTGTATTTCTATTATGTTTGGGTTATTTTTCTGCCTCATATTAGGATTAGTAGTCAGAGACTAGTAGGGTGTGGTTTAGTGTCAGAGATAAAGTATTTGAAATGGAAAATTGGAAAATGAATCCAATATGTATGCAAATATGTCCTACACAAAAGTCTTCCCACTCTCATCCAGATAAATCCTTTGACATTACCTTCACCCCATGTAAGATGCAATTCGAAGAGAAGAGTTAGAAAATCTGTGAATACATATCTGGAATGGAAAATGCACAGGAGTTCACAACCTTGGAGGTGGTAGAGGAGTTTCCAAAAGTAAGTGACTGTGTAAACACTCCACAAACATGGAACTCTGCTGGCCAATAGCCTTCTTGTAAAACTGCCTCTGAGTTTGGACACTTGAAATATATCTTGTTGTCTGGAGCTTTAGCTTCATTTCTGGTGAGACCATCAAACCTGGATCTGCATCTATGTGACCTGGAGGACATCGTTTCTTATTTTCCATTGAACATGTGGTACCAGTGTTGATTTCTCTCTTTGTTGGTAAACTGTGGCCACTGGAAGCTTATTGTCTCCCTGAGTGGACTGTGAAGCCATTTGGTCATCCTGTCCTTTTTGTGGTGTTTCTTTCTTTTTTTTTTAATTTTATTTTTTTATTGGTTGTTCAAAACCCTACAAAGCTCTTGACATATCATATTTCATACATTAGCATACATTAGCTTCAAGTGAGTTATGAACTCCCTTTTTTGCCCCAAGTACAGATTGCAGAATCACATGGGTTACACATCCACATTTTTACATAATACCATAATAGTAACTGTTGTATTCTGCTACCTTTCCTATCCTCTACTATCCCCCCTCCCCTCCCCTCCCATCTTCTCTCTCTACCCCTTCTACTGTAATTCATTTCTCACCTTGTTTATTTTCCCATTCCACTTACAACCTCTTATATGTAATTTAGTATAACAATGAGGGTCTCCCTCCGTTTCCATGCAATTCCCCTTTTCTCTCCCTTTCCCTCCCACCTCATGTCTCTGTTTAATGTTAATCTTTTCTTCCTGCTCTTCCTCCCTGCTTTATTCTTAGTTGCTCTCATTATATCAAAGATGACATTTGGTATTTGTTTTTTAGGGATTGGCTAGCTTCACTAAGCATAATCTGCTCTAGTGCCATCCATTTCCCTGCAAATTCCAAGATTTTGTCATTTTTTAGTGCTGCGTAATACTCCATGGTGTATAGATGCCACATTTTGTTAATCCATTCATCCATTGAAGGGCATCTGGGTTGGTTCCACAATCTAGCTATTGTAAATTGTGCTGCTATGAACATCGATGTGGCAGTATCCCTGTAATACGCTCTTTTAAGGTCTTCAGGGAATAGTCCGAGAAGGGCAATAGCTGGGTCAAATGGTGGTTCCATTCCCAGCTTTCCCAGGAATCTCCATACTGCTTTCCAAATTGGCCGCACCAATTTGCAGCCCCACCAGCAATGTACAAGAGAACCCTTTTCTCACTCCAGTAAGATTGGCAGCCATTATGAAATCAAACAACAACAAGTGCTGGCGAGGTTGTGGTGTTTCTTGATGCTGCAATGGGAGGTTGGTATTTGCTTCATGAAATACAAGGAGTTCAACTAGGATATAGGGCTGGAGGGAGTTGTGTCACGTGTGTTGGGTCAGGGTGTGCAGGAGAATTCACCAACCAGGGTTCTATCCCACATAACTTGCCCCCTTGACCATAGCAACTTGATTGTGAACATTGCCCTGAAACCTCTCCATATAACAAGATGCCTTTTCATATAATGGTCTGCTGGCTGTACCAAGTCAGTCACAAGCTATTTGGAAGCCAATGGCAGATCCACATGGCGACACCACAGTTGTATTATCACACACCTGCCCACCACTGCTCTAGGCCCACTACTCAGCAGGCTCCAACTTACTGGCATCTCTGTTCTGCACCATTTTCATGAAACCCAGTCAATCAAGGCACTGTCTGTAACACAACAATCAAGCCACTGTCTGCAACAGAACATCCAATGGTTCTCCAGTGCCACTTGGTCATTGGGAATTTCAAAAATATCATGGTATTTATCTATCCATTTTTCAAGAATGAAGTTGGAGGCACTTTGGGGTTTCCATTCTTCAAGGAACCATTACATGGGGAGGAAGCTCATTTCAATGAAAGCTCTGAGGAACTCTAACAGGCAAGGCTTTCCAAACACTGGCCAAAAGGTCACATGAAGCAAGGCCTATGGAGGTCTACAACGGGAGGTCCATGTGTCTTTTGACTCTTAACTATGGCTGCCAAGTTTTTCAGAATAAAATTATGCGATATCCTTGCTGAGATTTTCAGTTCTCTGAGGAAAGCCACCCTGGGCCTAGATCTCAGGTTTCAAAGGCAACTCTCATGTGTGGCCTCCTACAATGCCAAAACAATTAATGGCAATACTTCTCTGAGGTCAGTTCCAGAACTCAGTCTCTAAGAGGAATCACACCTGAGTTCAAGATAATGTGGAACCTGTCAACTCTTCCAACCGCCACACAAATGACCACAATTAAAACCAAAACATTCCCACATGGCCCTCATCTTCAGCCGTATAGACACTCATCATAAACTCTAGCTGGAGGTTTCCATGAGGGGCGCTGCCAAAGACAATGTCCAAAATATGCACCCTTGCCCCCCATGTGTCTAAATTCAGTGTGGCCTGGACACCCTTCCTTTGAACCAGGAGTGATCAAATAGGCCTGCTGTTAATGCTGCTCTGCTTCTCCAATTTGAGGCCTACTGACAGTCAGGTATAGATTCATTATGTGATTTGGCATCATGAGAGAACCCAAGTACTTCTGCAGGATTTGAATAACTCATTTGACCCATAGGAATCCTATTCTCACTTGATGGATTTCCGGAACCTATCAGAGGAAGGCAAGAGACTTCATCTACAATGACTGATCTTTTTGCCATTTTGGTTTCGGATGCACACATGGGATCTTCTTTACATCTATCAGGAGCTGAGAATCTTAGCCACAGCCTCAAACAGGGCCTAGTGTCTGATTAAGACACCATCCTTTTCAAAGCAATTAAGCAAAGAGGCACAGGAGATGCCCATTCATTTTCATTTGAAAACTGTTTCTTCAGGCTTCACAAAAGGGTGGCCTGAGGCAAAGACCTTCCTGACATTCAAGGCAATAGAACCATAGTTAAGCAAATGGACCAAAGCAGGGTTTCTCGACTGAGACTTTACTGCTCACACTGATGTCTGAGTTTTCCAAGATGTTCCCATTCCCTTCAGCTATCAAGAACATGGACATGTCACAGAGCTTGGAGGTGGTACATATCTTGCACAATAAATCATGAGCCTATTCTGGAGAGTGGCCAGAATTCAGGAAGAAAACAGGAACTTAGGATGTTAGTAGGTGTTTAAGATCCATAAGGCAAACCACAGTCCATTCATCAATTGAGCAGGATGAATGCTGGGAAGCTTTCTACTAGACAGGACACCTCCATTGATGCATTCTCTTTTCTAATGTCTAAAACCACGGACACAGTGGATACACAGACATAGAAAGTCGCCTTGTCAAAAGACTTACTAGAAACAGTCGACTCCAAACCAAACCAACCACCTTTCCTACCTATTCTCAGAACATGAGACAAAACCGCAAACTCACACCCACACACAAAGGCACCTCCTTCCCAAAAGTAGGTCTGTAACTATCCGGAATGTCTTCTGACTGGTGGGCCATACTATGTTCCCCACAAAATGGCCTCTCCTCTCTCAGATCTTGTCTCCTTGGCCAACTCTGTGATGCTTTGAGGAGCCAACCGTTAGCCACTACCTGCTATCTCAGGAAAAGCTTCTCTTCAGAGCTCTACTGACATTTGGCCATCCTCACATCAGTAGGTACCAAGAAGGTCTGATCTGTACTTGGTAAATCCAAACAAGTGAGCCCACTGGGACAGGGACTGGGACTGGCTCTCGGTGCCTGGCTTCTTGCATCAAAATTTCCGAATGTTCCATCACCAAGGAAGTTAGGTAGGTCACTTCCTTCAGGAACTGAAAGAGGTCACTGCCTTGGGAACAACTTTGCCCTAACCGTTGCTTCCAAGGGTTCCATTAGATAGAGGCTGCCCCTACTTCCTTTGAAAATTTGACTAGTTTCAATTGTATATCAAAATAGGCACCTGGGAACAGCTCTCCATGCAGGTCTGGTTAGGTCAATCTTCTCTACATTAAAAAGAGAGAGGCTGATGCATACACATCCCTTTTTCCTGTCTAGATTGTTTGCCATTGAAGATGGCTTTTGCTCTCACAGGTCCTTCATAGCTGCTGACATCTTCTCCAGGGATTATTTCTGCATCGAACTTTGAGGTTCTCAGCAGTTGGCAGATACCCTACATTCCTGTATTGTAAGGCGAACTCTGTCCCTGCTCTTTTGTAATTTTAGATTGAAGCAACAGTGTATGGTTAGGGTTAATAACAAGTTCGATTTGGGTAAGGAATCATTATGCGGGATGAATAATGGTATTGGGAACCTGCAATATTTATAGGAATATAGAGATAAAATATAAGTATGAAAACAGAAATCTAGGTAAGATTTGAAGCTCAGAAATGCATTGGGCAACTGATTGCGATACGTAGCTTTGAATTACGTTCTAGATACATGTTTCAGAAAAATCGATATACAATGGCATAGGATCTTGTACCTTGGATGATTGAATGTAGTAGAGAACATCTACTCAAAAAGGGATAGTCGATAGGATCAGAAAGATAGTCAGTATGTTTCGGAAGAGGAGCGAGTATAGGATTTGGACCAAAGATCTTTAGCAATAGTGTTTCCGTTACAGAGTGAATGTCAATGTCAGCACATGTGAAGTGTCAGTTACAATGTTGAACTGCAGAAAATATGTAGGAAAGTAGATATCAATGGAGACATTAGGAAATCAGGCAAAAGTATCAAGTGAGTGAAAAAATTAAACATTTTCAACAGTTTTGAGGTTGAATATATAATCTTAGGAAGAAACAAATATGTAGCCAGCAATAGTATTGACATTTGAGAGCATTAGGCAACCTGGTCAGGGATGTTTTTAGTAATCCATGTTCAGTTTACCTTTAGGCTTTGGTACAATCATACGTGTGGCTTTTGCATTTTGTGTCCAGAATATTACAGTGATAACATGCATATGTAGATCAGGTGACATGAGTATTTCCTCCACCATTTCTGGGAGCAATATTTCAAATATGTATAGATTAGTATTGGGGGTACAACCAGGTGTACCCTGTGTCTATGAATATAGAGATAATGCATGAATAGACCATACTGTGAATAAATAATATAACTTGTTACACTTTAAACAATGTATTGAATTGATATCAGAAAATATATAAAAAATCTTTTATTGATATATAATCATTCATTCCAACCAGTAATACATCTAATGGTGATATTACAGTGATGGTTTATCATGAAGTGTGTGTCCGTTTTGCTTCTAAAGTGATAAAGGAAATCGAAAATAATGTGTTTGGATAGAAGTCTCATGAACAGACCAGTCAAGAAATATGGAGGAATACATGTGTTCTGAAGCAGGAAGTGATTGAAAGTGAAACAAATGCCTATATATTTGCTAACCTGTGGAGGAAATATATATCCTACGATGTGCATAAAATGAAGAAATTTTAATGTCCCATTGTTGAATAAAAATGAACATCAATATACACATCATGTCCTATAGGAATCTACTTGCTTTGATGATAAATTGTGTCAGTTACTGTAAAAATATTAGGGTTTGTAAGCACGATTCACTGAAGTTAGTTCTCAGGACGAGGAAACAAATATGTATTTCAGGTGGTTGAATGTTTCTGAGAATAATCTTATGAAAAGTTGATTTTATATCCACATACATGAATATGAATGAATTTAGATAGTGTTTAATAGACACATGTTTTTCATATTTTGAAAAATCTAGAATATATATATATATATATATATATATATATATATATATATATATATATATATATATATATATAAACTCATGGAGAAATATTACAATGAAAATTTGACAAGATTTATAACACATACCCTTGATAAAGCAGAAGGAAATTCCAAGTATATACCATGCCTCCTATTAAAGGCCTGTATTTCTATTCTGTTAGTTTTCTTTTTATCCATCATATTAGCATTAGTAGTCAGAGTCTATTAGGGTATGTGTTAGTGTCGGGGATCAGTATTTCAAATGAAAATAGGAAAATAAATCTAATGTGTATGCAAATATGTGCTACACAAAAATCTTGCCACTCTCATCCAGAACAATTCCTTTACATTAACTTCACTCCAAGTAAGACACAATTAGTGGAGAGGAGTTCGAAAACCTGTGATTACATATGTGGAACTGAAAATGTTCAGGAGTTCACAACATTGGATGTGGTAGACCAGTTTCCAAAAGTAAGGGAGAGGTTAAACACTCCACAAACTTGGAGCTCTGCTGGCCTTAAGACTTCTTGAGAAAATGCCTCTCAGGTTGGGAACATGAAATATATGAAGTTGTCAGGAGATTTAGCTTCCTCATTGTGACACCATCAAATGTGGGTCTGCATCTATGTGACCTGGAGGAAATGGTTCCTTATTTTCTAATGAACATGAGGCAGCAGTTCTGAATTCTTTCTTGGTAAACTGTGGCCACTGGGAGTTAAGTGTCTCCCCGTGTGGTCTGTGAAGCCATTTGGTCATCCTCCATTTTTGTGGTGTTTCTTACTGCTGCACTGGGAGTTTGGAATTGGCTTAATGAAATACAAGGAGTTCAACTGGGACACAATTCTGGAGGGAGCTCTGACACGTGTGATTGCTCAGGGTCTTCAGGAGAATGTTCGAAACATGGGTCTATCCCACATAGCTTTCCCCTTGACTATAACAACCAGATTCTGAACATTGCCCTGAAACCTCTCAATAAAACAAGATGCCTTTACATATAAGGGTCTGCTGCCTGCACCATATCAGTCACAAGTATTTTGGAAGCCAAAGGGAGATCCACGTGGTCCCATCACAGATATTTATTCACAAATGTATAGTCCACTGCTCTAGCCCCAATACTCAGCAGGCTCCAACTTACTGACATCTCGGTTCTGTACCATTTTCATGACAACCAGTCAATCAAGGAACTGTCTGGTACACACATGATCAGCAACAGGACATCCAAAGTTTCTCCAGTGCCACCTGGTCATGGAAATTTCAAAAATTTCATGGTATTTGTATAGCCATTTTTCAAGGATGATGTTGGAGGCACTGTGGGTTTCAATTCATTCAGGAACCATAAAATGGTGAGTAAGCTCATTTCAATGAAAGCTCTGAAGAACTCTCACAGGCAAGGCTTCCCAATGAGTGCCCAAAAGTTCACATGAAGCCAGGCTCATTGAGGTCTACAATATGAGGTACATGTGTGTTTTGAGTCTCAACTATGACTTCCAAGTCTTTCAATAAAAAAATCATGTTTTACCCTGGCTGAGATTCCCAGTGCTCGGTGGAAAGCCACCCTGGGCCTAGATCTCAGTTTCCAAGGGCTAATCTCATGTGTGGCCTAATATAATCCCAAAACAATTCATGGCAATACTTCTCTCAAGTCAGTTCCAGAACTCAGTCTCTAAGGAGTATCAGAGCAGAGTTCAAGCCCTGGTGGACCGAGTCATCTCTTCCAACCGCCACACAAATGACCACAATTAAAACCAAAACACTCCTACATGACCCTCATATTCTTCCATAAAGACACTCATCATAACATATGGCTGGAGGTTTCCATGAGGGGCACAGCCCAAGACAGTGTCCAAAATAAGCTCCCTTGCCCCTCATTTGCCTAAAGTCAGGGTGGCTTGGACACCCATCTTGTGAACCAGGAGTGATCTTTAAGGGTAAAAGAAATTGAAATCAAAGTGTAAAAGTTAAAGTGTAAAAGACCGGGTTTGTAAAGTTTCTAAGATTCAAGGCCTGATTTAAAATGTAAAGGACCAGGTATTGTTAAGTTCCTATGCTACATGAAAAATCTGAAATTCCTGTTACTTGTAGGACAATTTCTGGACTGCCCAGTAAATATTCCCCCTGATCGCCTGGTTGTTTAATAACCTAGGACCCTGTGTGGCTTGGCACATATGCATCGCAGGGCCTAATCTAATCAATTTGAATCTGTACCCCGCTGTAGAACTGACCTATCCCTCCTGCCTAACATGTTCCCACCAATGAATGAACTAATCATGTTTAGGATTTGTTGTTTGATTTTCCCGCAGTGTATGATGATTTTTTAAAAGATACTGTGATATATGTAAAGTCTCGCCCTCCCCAAAAAGTGTACTTAAGCACTGCTCAACCTCAGCTCGGAGATCTGGGCTGCTCTCCCTTCTTGAGTGACCACGGAGCCCTAGCATACTGGATTGGATCCTCAATAAATGTCTTTTGCTGTTGCATGAGCCGTGGTCTCATACATGAACATGAATGAATTTAAGGAGTGTATAATAAGACACATATATTTCATATTTTGAATAATCTATAGAGTGCAGATTTTTCACAAAACACATACAGAGATATTAAAAAGTAGCAATATATATGCCAATCAAAATTCATCATGAAATACATATCATACACAGATCCAAAAATATTTATTTTACTTAACATGGATTTATGTGTAATGTTGTTCAACTAGGAAGCTCACGCATAGGTTGAATTTTCAGTTCCTACAGCGTTTAGGAGGAGTGATCTCTTCTCACAATTTGTATCTGCCAAGTAGGCCACCTCACAATAATGTACGTGTGGTACCAGGTAGGATTCTATTTGTGCATATAAAAATACATGTGCTGAATAGGCAACAGAGAAAGGGAGACAGGAATTCACATATTTGATACCTTTCAAAACACATGGAGAACTATATCAATTAAAAATTAACCAGATTTTTAACAACTACCCTTTATCATGCAAAAGGCAAGTCCAACTATACACCATGCCTCTTCTGAACTGCTTGTATTTCTATTCTGTTTGGGTTATTTTTCTCCATCATATTAGCATTAGTAGTCAGAGTCTAGTAGGGTATGCGTTAGTGTCATGGATTCAGTAATTCAAATGGAAATAAAGGAAAATGAATCCATTGTGTATGCAAATATGCGCTACAAAAAAACTTTCCACTCTCATTCAGAGCAATGCCTTGACATTACCTTCACCCAAGTAAGACACAATTAGAGGACAAGAGTTAGAAAATCTGTGAATACATATCTGGAACGGAAAATGCTCAGGAATTCACAAGCTTGGGCATTTTAGAGGAGTTTTCAAACTTAAGGGACAGGATAAACAGTCCAAATTCATGGAACTCTGCTGGCCTAAAGACTTCTTGAGAAACTGCCTCTGAGGTTGGGCACTTGAAATATATGTTGTTGTCAGGAGCTTTAGCTTTCTTTGTAGTGATACCATCAAAGATGGGTCTTCATTTATCTGACCTGGAGGACATGGTTTCTTATTTTCCAAAAGAACATGAGGCAGCAGTGCTCAATTCTTCCTTTGAAGGTAAACTGTGGCCACGGAGGGGTAAGTGTCTCCCCGTCTTGACTGTGAAGCCAATTGGCCATCCTACAATTTTCGTGGTGTTTCTTGCTGCTGCTCTGGGCTTTTGGTTTTTCCTTCATGAAATACAAGGAGTTCAACTGGGACACAGTGCTGGAGCGAGTTCTGTCACGTGTGGAGGGTCAGGGTCTACAGGAGAATTCACCAACCAGACTTCTATCCCACATAACTTGAAACATTATCCATAGCAAACTGATTCTGAACATTGTCCTGAAACCTTTACATATAACAAGATGCCTTTACAGATAAGGGTCGGCTAGCTGTACCATGTAAGCCACAAGCCATTTGGAAGTCAATGGCAGACCCAAATGGCCCCACCACAGATGTTTTATCATACACCTGCACACCACAGCCCTGGGCCCACTTCTCAGCACTCTCCAACTTACTGGCATCTCTGTTCTGCACAATTTTCATGAAATCGAGTCAGTCAAGGCACTGTCTGGTACACTCATGATCAGCAACAAGACATCCAAAGGTTCTCCAGTGCCACCTGGTCAGGGGAATTTTATGGTATTTATAGAGCCATTTTTCAAGGATGAAGTTGGAGGCACTGTGGGTTTCAATTCATTCAGGAACCATTAAATGTTGAGGAAAATCATTTCAATGAAAGCTCTCGAGAACTCTCACAGGTAAGGCTTCCCAAAGAGTGGCCAAAATACACATATATTTCATATTTTGAAAAATCTTGACAGTATATATATATATATATATATATATATATATATATATATATATATATATATATATACAAACACACACAGACATTAAAAACTAGCAATATATATGCCAATCGAAATTCATCATGAAATATATATCATCCACGTATCCAAAAATATTCATTTTACTGAACATGGATTTATGTATAATGTTGTTCAACTAGGAAGCTCACCCATAGGTTGAATTTTCAGTTCCAACAGCGTTTAGGAGGAGTGAACTTTTCTAACAATTTGTATCTGCCAAGTCAGCCACCTCACAAGAATATATGTGTGATACAAGGTACAATTCTATATGTGCATATAAAAATACATGTGCTGAATAGGATACAAAGAAATGGGGGAGACAGGAATTCACATATTTGATAAGTTTAAAAATACATGGACAACTCTTTCAACAAAAAATTGACTAGATTTAAAACTCCTTCCCTATATAATGGAAAAGTTAATTCAATGGTAAACCATGCCTCCTCTGATATGTTTGTATTTCTGTTCTATTTGGCTTATTTTTCTCCATTACGTTAGGATTAGTTGTCAGAGTCTTGTAGGGTATGGGTTAGTTTCAGGGATTCAGTATTTCGAAAGGAAAATTGGAAAATGAATCCAATGTGTATGCAAATATGTGCTACACAAAAATCTTCCGACTCTCATCCACAACAATGCCTTGACCTTAACTTCGTCCCAAGTAACACATGTAGAGGAGATGAGTAAGAAAATATGTGAATACATATCTGGAATTTAATATGCTCAGGAGTTCACAAACTTGCAGGTAGAAGGCGAGATTCCAATAGTAAGGGACAATGTTAACACTCCAAAAACATGGAGCTCTGCTAGCCTAAAGGCTTCTTGAAAAACTGGCTCTGATGTTGGGCTCTTGAAATATATGTTGTTGTCAGGAGCTTTAGCTTTTTTTGTAGTGAGACCATAAAAGCTGGGTCTGCATCTATGTGACCTGGAGGAGATGCTTTCTTATTTACCAATGATCATGAGGCAGCATTGCTGAATTCTCTCTTTCGGGGTCAACTGTGGCCACTTGGGGCTAAGTGTCTCCTCATGTGGACTGTGAAGCCATTTGATCATCCTCCAATTTTTGTGATATTTTTTGCTGCTACACTGGGAGTTCAGTATTTCCTTCACGAAATACAAGGAGTTCACCTGGGACACAGTGCTGGAGGGAGTTCTGTCACGTGTGGTGGGCCAGGGTCTGCAGGAGAATGCACAAACCAGGCTTCTGTCCAACATAGCTTGACCCCTTGACCATAGGAACCTGATTCTGAACATTGCCCTGAAACTTACCCATATAACAAGAATCATTTACATATAAGGGTCTGCTGGCTGCACCATGTCAGTCACAAGCCATTTGGAAGCCATTGGGAAATCCACATGGAAGCACCACAGATGTTTTATCTCACACATGCCCACCTTTGCTCTAGGCCCACTATTCAGCAGGCTCCAACTTACTGGAATCTCTGTTCTACACCATTTTCGTGAAACCCAGCCAATCAAGGCACTGTCTGGTACACTCATGATCACCAACAGGATATCCAATGGTTCTCCAGTGCCTCCTGGATATGGGAATTTCAAAAATTTCATGGTATTTATCGAGCCCATCTTTCAAGGTTGAAGTTGGAGGCACTGAGTGTTTCATTTAATTCGGTAACCATTAAATGGTGAAGAAGCTCATTTCAAAGAAAGATCTGGAGAACTCTCACTGCCAAGATTTCCCAAAGAGTGGCCAAAAGGCCACATGAAGCCAGGCCCATTGAGGTCTACAATGTGAAGTGCATTTGTGTTTTGACTCTCAACTATTGCTGCCAAGTGTTTCAGAATAAAATTATGTGATACCTTGGCTGAGATTCCCAGTGCTCTGTGGAAAGCCACACTGGGAATAGATCTCAGTTTCCAATGGTGACTCTCATGTGTGGCCTCCTAATATCCCAACACAATTCATGGCAATACTTCTCTGAGGTCAGTTCCAGGACTCAGTCTCTATAGGGTATCACACCAGAGTTCAAGCCCAGGTGGACCCAGTCATCGCTTCCAACTTCCACACAAATAACCACAATTAAAACCAAAACACTCCCACATGGCCCTCATCTTCTTCCATATAGACACTCCTCATAACCTCTGGCTGGATGTTTCCATGAGGGGCGCAGCCCAACACAGAGTCCAAATAACCTCGCTTGCCCGTCATTTTCCTAAAGGCAGGGTGGCCTGTACACCCTTCCTGTGAACCACAAGGGATCAAAAATGCCTTCCTTTAATACTGCTCTGCTTCTCCAATTTGAGGCCTACTGACTGTCAGGTATAGATTCTTTATGTGATTTGGAGTCATGAGAAAACACAAGCATGTATGGGATAGCCTTTGCAGGGCTTAGAAGAACTCATTTGATTCAAAGGATCTCTATTCTCACTTGATGGTGGTCAGGAACCTAAGAGAGGAAGGCGAGAGACTTCATCAACAATTACTGATCTCTTTCCCATTTTGGTTTTGGATGCACACATGGGATCATTCTTTAGATGCATCAGGTGCTGAGAACCTAAGCCACAGCCTCACACAGGGCCAAGAGACTGATTCCGACACATCCATTTCCAAAGAAATTAACAAAGAGCCACAGGTGATGCCCATTTATTTCCATTTTAAAACTGTTTTCTTCAGGCTTCACAAAGCGGTGTCTTGAGGCCAAGACCTTCCTCACATTCAGGGGAAGAGAAGAATTGGTTAGCAAAAAACCCAAAGCAGAGTTTCTCCACTGAGGCTTTCCTGGTCACACTGATATCTGAGTTTTTTGAGATGCTAGCCATTCCCTTTAGCTATCCATTACATGGCCTTGTCACAGAGCTTGGAGGTGGTACATATCTTGGACACAAAACCATGAGCCTATTCTGGAGAGTGGCCAGAATCAGGAAGAAAACAGGAACTTAGGAAATTAGTAGGTGTTGCCCATCCATAAGGGAAGCCACAGTCCATTCATCAATTGGGCAGAATGAATGCTGGGTAGGTTTCTACTAAACAGGACACATCCATTGATGAATTCTCTTTTCAAATGTCTACAACCACAGACACAGTGGGATACACAGACATAGAAACACTCACTTTGTGAAACGACTTACTAGGAACAGTCCACTCCAAACCAAACAAACCGCCTTTTTTACCTATTCTCAGAAAATGAGACAAAACCACAAACTCACACCCACACCCACAAAGGCACCTCCTTCCCCCAAAGAGGTCTGTGACTATCCAGAGTGTCCTCTGACTTGTGAGCCTTATTATGTTCCCTGAAATGTTCTGTCCTGTCTCAGATCTGGTCTTTTTGGCCAAATCTGTGAAGTGGTCAGGAGCCAGCTGTGAGCAACTTCCTGCTTTCTCAGGAAAGGCCCCTCTTCTGAGCTCTCCTGAAATTTGGCCATTCTCACATCAGTATGTACCAAGAAAGACTGACTCTGTTCTTGGTAAATCCAAATAAGTGAGCCCACTGGGAATGGTACTGGGACTGCCTCTGGTAGCCTGGCTTCCTGGATCCCAAGTTCAGAGAGTTCTATCACCAAAGAAGTGAGGAAGGTCACCTCCTTTGTGAACTGAATGAGGTCACTTCTTTGGAAACCACTTTGTCCTAAAATTTGCTTCCAAGGTTCCCATGAGATGGAGGCTGCCCCTATTTCCTGTGATACGTTCACAACTGAGGATTGTATATCAACCATAGGCAGCCAGGAACAGCTGTCTACACTGGACTGGTTTGGTCCATCTTCTCTACATTAAGAAGAGTGAGGCTTATTCTGACACATCCCTTCATCCTGACTGGGTTGTTTGCCATGGAAGATGACTTTTGCTCTCTCAGGTCCTTCATAGCTGCCTACATCTTCTCCAGGGATCATTTCTGCATGAAACTTTGAGGTTCTCAGCAGGTGGAAGATCCCCTACACTCCTGTATTGGAAGACTAATTCTGTCCCTCCTCTTCTGTAAAGTTAGATTGAGGAAACATTGTATGGTTAAGGTTAATAACAGCTTCCATTTGGGTTAGGAATCATTCTCTTGGATGAATAATGGTATTGGAATTTTGCTATATTTTCAAGAATATATAGGTGAAATATAAGTATGAAAAAAGAAATCTAGGTAATTTTTGAAGCACAGAAGGGAATTGGCCCCACTATTGGGATTCTTAGCTTTGAATTATGTTCTGCACAGGTGTCTCAGATTAATTGATATACAATGGCATAGGACCTTGTCTTTTGGATGATTGAATGTCGAAGAGAAAATCCAGTCCAAAAGGGATAGTTGGTGGATTAGGAAGATATTCGGTAGATTTAGAATGAAGAGTGTGTATAGCATTTGGACCAAAAGATCTTTAGCAATAGGGTTTTGGGTAGAGAGTGAAAGTAAATGTCAGCACATGTGAAGAGTCAGTCATAATGATGAAATGGGAAAAAAAATACAGGAAATCAGATTTCAATAGAGACATTAGGAAATCAGGCAAAGTATAAAGTGAGTGATAGGATTAGACATTTTCAACAGGGTTGAGGTTGAATATGTAATTTCAGGAAGAAACAAATATGTAGTCACCAATAGGATTCACTTTTGAGAGCATTAGGCAACCTGGACATGGATTTTTTTTTAATCCATGCTCACTTTCCATTTAGGATTTGGTACAATCATAAGTGTGACCTTGCTTTTGTTTCCACAATATTACTGTGATTAATGTATATATAGATCAGGTGACATGAGTATTTCTTCCACCATTTCTGGGAGCAATATTTTGAAGACATATAATTTAGTATTGTGGGTACAAATAGGTATACTCTGTGTTATATGAATATAAAGATAATGCATGAATAGACCATACTGTGAATAAATAATATAACTGGTTCCAAATTTAAATAATGGATTGAATTGATATCTGAATATATATTGGAAATCATATATTGATATTCATACAATCATTCCAACCAGTTATACATCTAATGGTAATATCACTGTTATGGTTTATCATGAAGTGTGTGTGAGCTTTGCTTCTAAAATGATTATGGAAATTGAAAATAATGTGCTTGGAAAGAAGTCTCATTAAAAGAGCAGTCAAGAAATCTGGGGGAATACATATGTTCTGAAGCAGGAAGTAATTGAAAGTGAAAAAAAATGCCTATAAATTTGTGAATTTGTGAATGAAATATGTATTCTATTATGTGCAAAAACTGAAGAAATATTAATGTACCAGTTTTGAATAAAAATGAACGTCAAAATACATATCATGTCCCATAGGAATCTACTTGCATTGACGTTAAACTGAGTCATTTACTATAGCAATATTAGGATTTGTATGCACCATTCACTGAAGTTAGTTTTCAGTATTAGGAAACAAATATGTATTTCAGGTGGATTAATATTTCTGAGAACATTCTTATGAAAAGTTGAATATAAATCCACATTCATGAACATCAATGAATTTTAGGGAGTATATAATAAGACACATACATTTCATATTTTGAAAAATCTGGAGAGTTTATACATATATATATGCACACACACACACACACACGTATACATTAAAAAGTAGCAATATATATGCCAATCGAAATACATCATGAATTATATATCATCCACAAATCCAAAAATCTTCATTTTTCTGAGCATCGATTTATGTATAATGTTGTTCAACTAGGGAGCTCACCCATAGTTTGAATTGTAAGTTCCAACAGCATTTAGGAGGAGTGATCCCTTCTCACAATTTGTATTTGCAAAGTCAGCAACCTCACAAGTATGTACATGTGATACCAGGTAGGATTCTATATGTGAATATAAAAATGCATGTGCTGAATAGGGTACAGAGAAATGGAGACAGGAATTCTCATATTTGTTAATTTTAGAAACACATGGAGAAGGGAGGGGCAGAGCCGCCAACCGCGCCTGTAAGGTAGGCGGACCTGCGAGCCACCCGTAGAACAGGCCTAGCGGCCCACCATCATGAAAGACACATCACCACTGCACGCGTGCAAGGAACGCGGACATGCGACCCACAGGCAGAACAGGCCCAGACACCCGCGGAGGGGCAGAGACACCCCTTGTGACTTCAAGATAGGTGAACCTGCAACCCACCAGCTGAAGCGGCCCAGCTGCCTTCAGAGGGGCAGAGCCGGCCCCCGCGCCTGCGAAGTAGGTGGACCTGCGAACACCGACAGACCAGGTGCTAGGCCCCACCAGGGTGCTAGACACATAACCAGGTTTGGGGAGGGGCCGAGCCGCTGCCCGTGCCTGCAAAGCAGGTAGACCTCTCACCCAGAGGCAGAACAGACCCAGCGACCTACCAGCGTGGTAGACACATCGCCCCGGTTTGGGGGGGGGCAGAGATGCCACTCACGCCTGCAATGTAGACAGCCCTGCAACCCACAGACAGAAGAGGCCCAGCGGAGCGTGGAGGGGCAGAGCTGACGCCTGTGCCTGCAAGGTAGCTGGACCTCTTACCCACTGGCTGAACAGGACCAGCACCCGCAGAGGGGTAGATCAACTCTCCGCTCCTGCAAGGTAGGCGGACCAGCTACCAAGAGGCAGAACAGGCCCAGCGGCGTGCTGGTGTGGTAGGCACATTGCCCCAATTGGAGGAGGGGCAGAGCCGCTGCTTACGCCTGTGAGGGAGACTTTTCAAGAATACAATAGCAATATAAATATTTAGGGGTAAAATTCAATAACACAAAAGTTTCACCAAGCCGAAAAAAACGTGAACAGTAGGGAAAGACAAGGAAAGAAAGGACCACAAGCATCGCAGGTCAACTCAACATTAGAAGAGGTAATATCTGCAGCATATGGAATGTCAGATAAAGAATCAGGATATACTTGCTTCAGATGATCTGAAGTCTCCAGGGAGACATTAGACAGCAAAATCAGACAATGAAAGATCACTTTGACAATGAATTACAAAAACAAATCCAAGAAGCAAAAGATCAACTATACAGGGAGATAGAGGTTATAAAAAACACACAAACAGAAATCATAGAAATGCAGGAAGCAATAAACCAACTTAAAAACTCAATTGAGAATACTACCAGCAGAATAGATCACTTAGAACAATGAAGACAAAGTATTTCAACTTGAAAAGAACATAGAAAGCTCAGCAAGACTGTTAAGAAACCATGAGCAGAACATCCAAGAAATATGGGATAACATGAAGAGACCAAACTAAAGAGTAATTGGGATACAGGAAGGTATACAGTTCCAAACCACAGGATTGAGCAATATATTCAATGAAATAATATGAGAAAACTTTCCAGACATGAAGAATGAGACAGAATCCCAAATCCTAGAAGCCTACAGGATGCCAAATGTGCAAAATCATAAGAGATAAACACCGAGACATATTATAATGAAGATGCCAAACATACAGAATAAAGAGAGAATTTTAAAAGCTACAAGAGAAAGGAAGCAGATTACATTTAGGGGTAAACCAATCAGGATAACAGCTGATCTTTCAACACAGACTCTGAAAGCTAGAAGATCCTGGAATAACATATTTCAATCACTGAAAGAAATTGGGTTCCAACCAAGAATTGTGTATCCAGCGATTTTAAGCTTCAGGATGGAAGATGAAATTAAAACCTTCCATGATAAACAAAAGTTAAAAGAATTTGCAGCTAGAAAACCATCTCCTCAAAAGATCCTTGGCAAAACATTATAGGAAGACGAAATGGAAAATAACAATGAAAACCAACAGTGGGAGGTAGTACAGTAAAGGGGCGAAAAATAATCAAAGAGAAAAACAAACCATGTTTAGTAACATAAATAAACAAATATGGCTGGAAGAACAACCCATATTTCAAAAATAACCCTAAATGTTAATGCCTTAAACTCACCAATTAAGAGACACAGGCTAGTAGAATGGATCACGAAAGAAGACCCAAAAATTTTCTGCCTACAGGAGACACATTTGATAGGAAAAGACATATATAGACTAAAGGTGAAAAGTTGGGAGAAATCATATCACTCATATTGACTTCGGAAACAAGCAGAAGTGTCCATACTCATATCAAATAAAATAGATTTCAAGACAAAGTTAATCAAAAGGGATAAAGAGGGACACTACATATTGCTCAAGGGAACCATACACCAACAAGACATAACAATCATAAATATATGTGCCCCAAACAATGGTTCAGCTATGTTAATCAAACAAACTCTTCTCAAGTTCAAGAGTCTGGTAGACCACCATACAATAATCATGGGAGATTTCAACACACCTCTCTCACTACTGGACAGATATTCCAAACAAAAGTTGAATTAGGAAACTATAGAACTCAATAACACAAATAATAACCTAGACTTAATTAACATATATAGAATATAGCACCCAACATCAAGCAGTTACACTGTTTTCTCAGCAGCACATGGATACCTCTCAAAAATAGATCATATATTATGTCACAGAACAACTCTTAGACAATATAAAGGAGTATAGATAATACCAGGCATCTTATCTGATCGTAATGGAATGAAACTGAAAATCAACAATAAAAGAAGGAAGGAAAATTCATGCATCACTTGGAGAATGAACAATACGTACTGAATGATCAATGGGTTATTGAAGACATCAAGGAGAAAAATAAAAAAAATTCTTAGACATAAATGAAAAAGACAGACAGAACATATCAGAATCTATGGGACACATTGAAAGCAGTTCTAAGTGGAAAATTCATTGCTTGGAGTTCTTTCCTTAAAAAAAGAAAAAAAAAAACAACAACAAATAAATGATCTCATAGTTCATTTCAAAATCCTAGAAAAAGAAGAGCAAAACAACAGAAAAAGAAGTAGAAGGCAAGAAATAATTAAAATCAGAGCTGAAATTAATGAAATCGAAACAAAAGAAACAATTGAAAAAATTGAAAATACTAAAAGTTGAAAAATTAATAAAATCGACAGACTTTTAGCCATGTTAATGAAGAGAAGAAGAGAGGGAACTCAAATTACTATCATAAGGGATGAAAAAGGCAATATCACAACAGACACTTCTGAAATACAGAAGATAATCAGAAATTATATTAGAAGATAGTGAAGGCATCAATAAATTTCTTAAGTCATATGATCTGCCCAGATTGAGTCAGGAGGATATAGACAACCTAAGCAGACCAATATCAATTGAGAAAATAAAAGAAACCATCCAAAGACTACCAACTAAGAAAAGCCCAGGACCGAATGGGTATACAGCAGAGGAGGCCAATATCACCCTGATTCCTAAACCAGACAAAGACCCTTCAAAGAAACAAATATACAGACCAATCTCTCTAATGAACCTAGATGCAAAAATCCTCAATAAAATTCTGGCGAATCAGATACAAAAACATATTTAAAAAATTGTGCAACATGATCAAGTAGGATTCATTCCTGGGATACAAGGCTGGTTCAATATACGGAAATCAATAAATGTTATTCACCACATCAATAGACTTAAAAATAAGAACCATATGATCACCCCAATAGATGCAGAAAAAGCATTCAATAAAGTACAGCATCCCTTTATGTTTAAAACTCTAGAAAAACTGGGATAACAGGAACATACCTCAATATTGTAAAAGCAATCTATGCTAAGCCTCAGGCTAGTATCATTCTGAATTGAGAAAAAATTGAAGGCATTCCCTCTAAAATCTGGAACAAGACAGGGATGCCCTCTCTCACGATTTCTGTTCAACATAGTTCTCGAACACTGGCTAGAGCAATTAGACAAATGAAAGAAATTAAAGGCATAAAAATAGGAAAAGAAGAACTTAAATTATCACTATTTGCAGATGACATGATTCTATACCTAGTAGACCCAAAAGGGTCTACAAGAAACTATTAGAGATAATAAATGAATTCAGCAAAGTGGCATGATATAAAATCAACAATCATAAATCAAAAGCATTCCTGAATATCAGCAACAAATCCTCTGAAACGGAAATGAGGACAACCACTCCATTGAGAGTATCCTCAAAAAAAACAAAATAAAATATTTGGTTATCAACGTAACAAAAGATGTGAAAGACTTACACAATGAAAACTACAGAACCCTAAAGAGAGAAATAGAAGAAGATCTTACAAGATGGAAAAATATACCCCGTTCATGGATAGGCAGAATTAACATCATCAAAATGGCGATATTACCAAAAGTTCTCTATAGGTTTAATGCAATGCCAATCAAAATCCCAACGGCATTTCCTGTAGAAATAGATAAAACAATTATGAAATTCATATGGAATAATACAAGACCCAGTATAGCAAAGACAACTCTAAGCAGGAAGTGTGAATCAGGCGGTATAGCGATACATGTCCTCAAACTATACTACGGAGCAATAGTAACAAAAAGAGCATGGTACTGGTACCAAAACTGGCGGGTGGACCAATGGTACAGAATAGAGGACACAGAAATCAATCCACAAAATTACAGCAATCTTATATTTGATAAAGGAGCTAAAAGCATAAACTGAAGGAAGGATAGCATCTTCAACAAATGGTGCTGGAAAAACTGGAATTACATATGTAAGAAAATGAAACTGAATCCCTTTCTCTCGCCATGCACAAAAGTTAACTCAAAATGGATCAAGGAGCTTGATATCAAATCAGCGACACGGCATCTGATAGAAGAAAACTTTGGCTATGATCTACATACTGTGGGGTCGGGCTCCAAATTTCTCAATAGGACACCCATAGCATAAGAGTTAATAATTAGAATCTACAAACAGGACTTACTCAAACTAAATAGATTTTTCTCAGAAAAAGAAACAATAAGAGAGGTAAAAAAGGAGCCTACATCCTGGGAACAAATCTTTACTCCTCACACTTCAGATAGAGCCCTAATATCCAGAGTTATACAAAGAACTCAAAAAATTAAACAATAAGCAAATGAATTACCCAATCAACAAATGGGCCAAGGACCTGAACAGACACTTCTCAGAGGAGGACATACAATCAATCAATAAGTACATCAAAAAATTCTCACCATCTTGAGCATTCAGAGAAATGCTAAACTAACCCACCCTAAGATACCATCTCACTGCAGTAAGCTTGGCAGCCATTATGAAGTCAAACGACAACAAGTGCTGGCGAGAATGTGGGAAAAAGGGTACACCTGTACATTGCTGGTGGGACTGCAAATTAGTGCAGGAAATTTGGAAAGCAGTATGGAGATTTCTTGGAAACTTGGGAATGGAACCGCCATTTGACCCAGCAATTCCCCTTCTCGGTCTTATCCCTATAGACCCAAAAAGTGCATGCTACAGGGACACTGATAAATCTATGTTCATAGCAGCACAATTCACAATAGGAAGACTGTGGAACCAACCTAGATGCCCTTCAATAGATGAATGGATTAAAAAAAATGTGGCATTTATACACAATGGAGTATTACTCTGCATTAAAAAATGACAAAATCATACAATTTGCAGAGAAATCGATGGCATTAGAATGTATTATGCTACGTGAAGATAGCCAATCACTAAAAAACAAATGCCAAATGTTTTCTTTGATATAAAGAGAGTAACAAAGAACAGAGTTGGGAGGAAGAGCATGAGAAGATGATTAATATTAAACAGGGGTGAGAGGTGGGAGGGAAAAGGAAAGAGAAGGAAAATTACATAGAAATGGAAGGAAACCCTCATGGTTATACAAAATTAAATACAAGATGAAGTGAGGTGAAAGGGGACAAAAACAAGTGGAAGAAATGAATTACAATAGATGGGGTAGAGAGAGAGGATTGGAGGGGAGGGGATGGGAGATAGTAGAGGACAGGAAAGGCAGCAGAATACAACAGACACTAGTATAGCAATATGTAAAATAGTGGATGTGTAACTGATGAGATACTGCAATCTGTATACGAAGAAAAATGGAAGTTCATAACCTACTTGAATCAAAGTGTGAAATATGACATGTCAAGAACTATGTAATGTTTTGTAGAACCAACAATAAATATTAAAGGAAAAAAAACACATGGAGAACTATTTCAATGAAAAATTGACTAGGTTTATAACACCTACACTTTATCATGCAAAAGGCAAGTCCAACTATACACCATGCCTCTTCAGAAGTGCTTGTATTTCTATTCTGTTTGGGTTATTTTTCTTCATCATATTAGGATTAGTAGTCAGAGTTTGGTAGGGTATGCGTTAGTGTCAGGGATTCAGTCTTTGGAATGGAAAATTGGAAAATGAATCCAATGTGTATGCAAATATGTGCTACACAAAAATCTTCCCACTCTCATCCAGAACAATGCCTTGACGTTACCTTCACGCCAAATAAGAAACAATTAGAGGAGAAGAGTTAGAAAATCTGTAAATACATATCTGGAATGGAAAATATTCAGGAGTTCACAAACTTGGAGGTGGTAGAGGAGTATCCCAAAGTAAGGGACAGGGTAAACACTCCACAAACATGGAGGTCTGCTGGCCTAAAGACTTCTAGAGAAACTGCCTCTGAGGATGGGCACTTGAAATATATGTTGTCAGTAGCTTTAGCTTCCTTTGTAGTGAGATCATCAAAGCTGGGTCTGCATCTATGTGACCTGGAGGACATTCTTTCTTGCTTTCCAATACACATGAGGCAGCAGTGCTGAATTCTCTCTTCGTATGTAAACTGTGGCCACTGGGGTCTAAGTGTCTCCCTGTGTGGACTGTGAAGCCTTTTGTTCATCCTCCATTTTCGTAGAGTTTCCTGCTGCAGCACTGAGAGTTTGGTATTTGCCTCACAAAATACAAGGAGTTCAACTGGAACACAGTCCTGGAGGGAGTTCTGTCATTTGTGGTTTTTCAGGGTCTACAAGAGAATGCACCAACCAGGCTTCATTCCCACATAACTTGCCCCCTTCTCCATAGCAACCTGATTCTGCACATTGCCCTGAAAACTATCCATTTAACAAGACACCTTTACATATAAGTGTCTGGTCACTGCACCGTGTCAGTGACAAACCATTTGGAATTCAATGGCAAAACCACATGGCGCAACCACAGAAGATTTATCACACACCTGCACACCACAGCTCAGGGCTCACTACTCAGGAGGGTCCAACTTAATGGCATCTCTGTTCTACACCATTTTCATAAATCCCAGTCAATCAAGGCACTGTCTGGTACACTCATGATCAGCAAGAGGTGCTGACAATTTAAGCCACAGCCTCACACAGGGCCCAGAGTCTGATTCAGACATAACCATTTCCAAAACAATTCATCAAAGAGGCACAGGTGATGCCCATTCATTTCCATTTGAAAATTGTTTTCTTCTGGCTTTATAAAGGGGTGGCCTGAGGCAAAGAGGTTCCTGACATTCAGGGCAACAGAACAATAGTTAAGCAAAAGGCCCTAAGCCAGGTTTCACCATAGAGACTTTCCTGGTCACACCAATATCTGAGTTTTCTGGTGTGCTCGCCATTCCTTTCAGCTAACTAGTACATGGCCATGTCACAGAGCTTGGAGGTGGTACATATCTTGGACAAAAAACCATGAGCCTTTCTGGAGAGTTGCCAGAATTCAGGAAGAATTCAAGAACTTAGGATGATACTAGGTGTTGCCCATGGATAAGTCAAGCCTCAGTCCATTCATTAATTGGGCAGGATGAATGCTGTGAAGCTTTCTACTAGACAGGACACACCCAGTGAGCCATTTTCTTTTCTAATATCTACAACTAAGGACACAGTGGGATACACAGACATAGAAACAGTCTCCTTGTCAGATGACTTACTAGAAACAGTCCACTCCAAACCAAACAAACCTCCTTTTTTACCTATTCTCAGAATATGAGACAAATCCACAAACTGACATCCACACACACAAAGTCACCTCCTTCCCCAAGTATGTCTGTGACTATCCGGAGTGTCCTCTGACTAGTAGGCCATAGAATGTTCCCCAGAAATGGCCGGTCCTGTCTCAGATCTGGTCTCCTTGGCCAATTCTGTGAAGTTTTCAGGAGGCAGTGGTGAGCCATTTCCTGCCCTCTCAGGAAAGGACCCTCTTCAAAGCTTTCTTGGCATTTGGCCACCCTCACATCAGTAGGTACCAAGAAAGACTGACTCTTTACTTGGTAAATCCAAACAAGTGAGCCCACTTGGACTGGGACTGGTACTGGCTCTTGGTGCCTGGCTTCCTGGATCAAAAAATTCAGAGAGTTCCATCATGAAAAAAGTGAGGTGAGGTCACTTTCTTCAGAAAATGAATGAGGCCACTGTCTTGGCCACCACTTTGTCCTAACAGTTGCTTCCTAGTGTCTCAGGAAAAGGAGGCTGCCTCTATTTCCTGTGACACTTTCACAAGTTAGAATGGTATAGAAACATAGGCACCTGGGAACAGCTCTCCACACATGCCTGGTTTCATACATCTTCCCTACATTAAGACGAGATAGGATGATTCAGACACATCCTTTCATCCTGATCGGGTTGTTTGCAAAGGAAGATGACTTTTGCTGTCTCAGGTCCTTCATAGCTGCCTACGTCTTCTCCAGGGATCATTTCTGCATGGATTTTGAGGTACTCAGCAGGTGGAAGATCTCCTAACTTCCTGTATTGTAATACTAACTTTGTCCCTGCTCTTCTGTAAAGTGAGATTGAGTGAACAATCTCAGTTTACAGAATGGTTAGGGTTAATAGCATGTTCGATTTGGGTTATGAATCATTTTGCTGGATGAATAATGATATTGGGAACCTGTGATATTTACAAGAACATGGAGGTGAAATATAAGTATGAAAACAGAAATCTAGGTAATATTTGAAGCCCAGAAGGACTTTGGGCCCTTGATTGGGATACTTAGCTTAAATTATGTTCTGTGTGACCTTTGCATTTTATGTCCAGAATATTAGTGTGATAATATGTATATGTAGCTAAGGTGACATGAGTATTTCTTTCACCATTTCTGTGAGCAATATTTTGAAAACTTATAAATTAGTACTGGGGATACTATTAGGTTTACCCTGTTTTGATGAATATAGAGATGATGCATTAATAGACCATACTGTGAATAAATTATATAACTGGTTCCATATTTAAATAATGGATTGTATTGATATCTGAAAATATATAGAAAATCTTATATTGATATACATACATTCATTCCAACCAGTTATATATCTAATTGTAATGTTAGGGTTATCATTTATCATGAATAGTGTGTGAGTTTTGCCTCAAAAATGATTATGGAATCGAAAATAATATGTTTAGAAAGAAGTCTAGTAAAAAGACCAGTCAAGAAACATGGAGGAACATATGTCTTCCGAAGGAGGAAGTGATTGAAAGTGAACCAAATGTTTATAAATTTGTGAACTTGTGAATGAAAGGAAATATCTTATGATGTCCATGAACTGAAGAAATAATAACGTACCAGGTTTGAATAAAAATGAACTTTAACAAACACAATAGAGACATTAGGAATTCTGGCAAAGTATAGTTCGCAGTGAAAGGTTAATAAAATAAGTACTTGTCACTTCCTGTTTTTCTGTATGCTTAACAAAACACTTTTGAAATATTGAGAACTGTTTGCTAATCTTATTCCCAGAATGTGCTGTCCCCAATTGCCAAACTGCAGAATGTACTCCCTCAACCGGTTGCACGCAAACCGCTCACTCGCCCGGACCCATCAATAAACTTACCCCCCTGCCCTGTCCAAGGGAAATATATAAGCTCTGCTTAAGCTGTTCTCTGGGCTCTCTGCTCTATTCAAGTGAGCTCTGAGCCCCAGCATGCTGGACCCCCAATAAACCCTTTGCTTTTGCATGAGACAGTCTCTTGGTGGTCTCTTCCCCCGATTGTCACCGGACCTTTACATATGGAGGTTCCACTGAGATCCGGCAGCGGTGGACAAGAGACCCCAACAAACTCCTCTCAGGGTAAGTAAGGTGCCTCTTTCTGGTCAGGTTTCAGGTCAGGGCTTGGCAAAATGGATGTCAATGAAGAGCGTGAGCTCTCTCCAACGATGGCTGACAGTCATGTCACAGAGCCACAGGCCAAGTCCCTGGGTGACGTCATAGAGGACTCAGAAAATTGAGGAACAATAGTCTCCATGACTCAGTGATATTTTGTTTCAGATTCGTTATTGCCAACCGATCGGGTTCTGCCAACTACTAAGTCCTGGTCTCAGTGTTGGACTTCCATATCCTGTCTTTATTGTCTTGTCTTGTCTTTATTGTCTTGTCTTGTCTTGTCGGCTGGCCGGTCCAATAATAATCCTCATATTATTGCTAACTATTAAACCCTGCTTGCTCAACCATGTAATTTATTTTCTCCAAGCTCAAATTGGACAAGTTAAATTAATGGTAATACCCCACTAGCAGACATAGAATGTGACACCCCCCAATGATCATTTTTATGATTAAAAGTAGCCAGAAAAAGAAGTGTCGAATGAAAGGTTAATAAAATATGTAGTTGTCACTTCCTGTTTTTCTGTACGCTTAACAAAACACTGTTGAAATCTTGAGAAATGTTTGCCAATCTTGTTCCCAGAATGTGCTGTCCCCAACTGTCAAACTGCAGAATGTACTCCTTCACCAGGTTGCATGCAAATTGACCACTCGCCCTGACACATCAATAAACTTCCCTCCCTGCACTCGCAAGGGAAAGTATTTAACCTCTGCTTAAGCTGTTCTCAGGGCTCTCTACGCTTTTCAAGTGAACTCTGAGCCCCAGCATGCTGGACCCCTAATAAACCCTTTGCTGTTACATGAGATAGATTCTTGGTGGTCTCCTCTTCCGACACTCGACCGACCTTTACTTGGATGATTGAATGTAGAAGAGAACATCCAGTCAAAAAGGGATAGTCAGTAGGATTAGGAATATAGTCCGTAGGTTTAGGAAGAAGAGTGAGTATAGGATTTGGACAAAAAGTTCTTTAGTAATAGGGTTTCGGTTAGAGAATGAATGTAAATGTCAGCACATGTGAAGAATGAGTCACAATGATGAACTGGGGAAAATATGTAGGAAAGCAGATATCAAGAGAGACATTAGGAAATCAGGCAAAGTATAAAGTGAGTGATAGGATTAGACATTATCAACAGGGTTGAGTTTCAATATATAATCTTAGGAAGAAACAAATATGTAGTCACCAATAGGATTGACATTTGAGAGTATTAGGCAACCTGGACATGAATGTTTTTAATAATACAGGTTCACTTTCTATTTAGCCTTTGGTACAATCATAAGTGTGACTTTTGCATTTTGTGTTCCGAATATTACTGTGATAAAATGTATATGTAGATCAGGTGACATGAGTATTTCTTCCACAATTTCTGGGAGCAATATTTTGAAGACGTATAAATTGAGCACTCTAGGATATGCCAACAAACAATTCTTACACAAACTTTTACCAATGTGGTTCCAAAGGTAGAGGCGCATACGCAAGGAATGCAAAGTGAACTAATTCTAACCAAAAAAAAAAGAAAAAAAAATTGATACTTTATCTTCCACTTCTTGTGCCACTCCTGTTTCAAATTACTTAGTCTTGACTGCATGTCTCCTGCAGAAATAATCAAAATCTCTGGAATACGTCTTTTGTTTGTTTTGCTTTTGCGGTGCTGCAGATAGAACCCAGGGCCTCCACATGCTTCGGAAAGCACTTGACTGCTAAACTACATCCATGCTCCCCACCCCCACTACT